>NC_141026.1:13300000-13565000 GCF_052040795.2 Danio rerio
ACATTTTTTAACTGATTGAAAATCTGAATTTTCACAATCTCTAATGAACAGAAAAACAGGCCGGTGTTTAGCTTTATTATCATTTTCATTTATTCATTAATTAGGCTTAGTATCTTTATTCATCAGGGATCGCCACAGCAATGAACCGGCAACTTATCCAGCATATGTTTTACACAGCAGATGCCCTTCCAGCTGAAACCCAGTACCTATAAACACTCATCCACAATCATAAAATATGGCCAATTTAGTTTCTTCAATTCACCTATAGCGGATATCTTTGGTCTTGTGGGGGAAACTGGAGCAACCAGGGGGGGAACATGCAAACTCCAGACAGAAATGACAACTGACCTAGGTTGGGGCTTGAACCAGTGACCTATATATATATATATATATATATATATGTTATTTATTTAAAGAAAGTTGTAATTTTGTAAAGCAAATTGTAAGGCAGTATATGACTTAAAAAATGGAGGTTATAAGAAGGCTTTCTGGGGAAAAAAAAAAAATCTGCTGAGATTTTAGTTTTCTACAATTAAAAACTTATTGGCAAAAACGATGGTGTTTTCATAATCATGTTTTACCCAAAGCAATCTCACACTAATTTGTCACTTTTTAATTTAGTGGCTAATTTTTATTAATTTACATGCTCTAATTTAGAGCTGCCCAAACTAGGGCGAACAAGCCAAAATTGGCCAAAGGTAACTTTTGATTTGGCCCACCATCTTATCTGAGAGGGAGAATGTTGGGGATGGTTAGAAAATTAGAATTTGAGAAATTAAATTTAACCTTTTATTTGTTTGTTGTAATATTCATTTTAAAAGCTAACTGAAATAAAATGTTTCAATTCAAAGGGTTTCATTTAATCAGATTTAATTTTAAATGTACAGTATATACTGTCACCCGACGGACAGAGGCAAAGGCAGATTCTGCTTGACTATTTTCAGCATTGAACTATTGTTATAAATGTATATATTTTCAGCATTGAACTATTGTTATAAATGTGATTGTTTATGATTGTATTGCAATAAGTTATAATTATAATATAATAAGTTATAATAAAATAGTTATATTGCGTTAGTTAATGTGATTCAAGATGGTTTTCTATTTATTTTTAAATAATGTAAAATTAATTAGAAAATTACCCAAGGCAACTTTATTGTAAAATAGTTTGGTATATTTATCTTGATCCACAGCTATTAATGATATTAGGTTTTTAGCCCTTCAAACGAAAAAGTTTGGGCACCACTGCTTTAATTCCGACATTTTAGTCTGATTTACTCATCTTCCAATGAGGTATAGGTTTAGGTATAAATTTGTGCGAATTAGCCATTTTTGCAACCCAACATGTAAATTATTACATGTTAAAACAGTAATCTGGGGTGGCACGGAGGTTCAGTGGTTAACACTGTCGCCTCACAACAGGAAGGTCACTGGTTCAAATCCCGGCTGAAGTTTCCATGTTCTCCTGATGTTTGTGTGGGCTTCCTGCTGGTGCACTGTTTTCCGCCACAGTCCAAAGACATGCGCTATAGGTGAATTGAACAAACTGAATTGTCCATAGGATATGACTGTGTGTGTGAATGAGTGTGTATGGGTGTTTCCCAATACTGAATTGTGGCTGGAAGGGAATCCACAGGGTAAAACATATGCTAGAATAGATGGCGGTTCATTCCGTTGTGGCGACCTCTGAAATAGAGACTATTCCGAAGGAAAATGAATGATTGAATCAAAACATTAATCTTCACAATCATCCTCTTTTCTCTCTCTTGCGCAAAAGCTCTACTTGAGGGCGAGATCTTTCCTCTACACTGTCAGCGAGACAAATCTCCCACAGCCAAACCCCTTCAGTAAAGTCCATCCTCAAACCCCTCCATCCAGGCAAGGTCTCTGTGTCATTCCTCCATCACTGCTTTACTCAACTGAATTGCCCGGTCGCTCATTCCTGCCCAGAACAAAGCAGAAACGCCCTGGCATGCAGCAGCGCATGTTCTGTTAAATACAGACAGCTGGGTGACTTTCTACAGTAGCTGAAAGACACACGCAGCACCGACTGAGACAAACTCCTAACGACTTGTTCAACAATCAGAGAAAAGCAGGAAGCATTTTGTGTGTGTGTGTGTGTGTGAGGGAAAATTAGTTATGAAGCTAATCAATCAAGCAATCAAGGCTGCATCTTTGGCGCTTTGAACAATTAGAGGGCTGCGCTCACAAATCAATACCTGCGCTTTCAGATAGAGACGTGATGCTTGGAGGATTTATCAGTCCCAAGTAGTAGTTACTAGATTTAACGCAGCCAACACAAGCTTGTCTGTCTAGTATACTGCCGGTCTGTCTGTTCTTAAATATAGTCCAGCCAGGGGTGTATCTCATGGCTGAACTATCATAATTCGATGCATCGCTTGGGAAAAGAACGATGTGGTGACGAGTGTTTCCCAACACCGTAGTTGCTTTGTCACAGACCCATCATTTGAACCACGTTAGTTATAACGTAAAACACCCATAATGACACTTTAAACAGGCTGAAGTAACTTTTAAACTTCTTTAGAGAAAAAAAACTAAATTTTTTCTGCAAATTATAAAAAGAAGGAAGACGAGACCATGCCCCACCCCCCTCCTCAAAAAAATAATAACTTTGGATTTACGCAAATGACAGGGGTCGCCCCATTGAGCTCGGAAAATACTGAAATCCGTATTTATATGGAAGAATCATATCCCTGAAAATGCAAATTCTGCTTTAAAATAATAGGTCACTTAAAGCTTTTATCATGAGCCATGGCTGCGTTCAAAATGGCATAAATGTTTTCAAAGTGCACTACTAAGGGAATGCATCTGTAAATATGAAGATCGCTAAAACTGAACTGTAACACTTTGAAAGCAAATTACACCTAAAAAAAAAAACTTTTTTTTTTTTAATCATTCCAAGTTTAAATATTTAAGTTCTAACGAAATAGAGCATAAGGGGTATAACTGGGAATAGAACACAGTCAGGAACTATACTTCTAACTCAGCTCTAGAGGTGTAGTTGACAACATGCAAGTTTGTGACGCAGTATGCGAATGCTCGTTAGAATGATGGATTTGGGAAACGCCAAATCAACAAACTATGTTTATAACGACGAAACTTGGGACCTTAGTTGGCTAACGATGGTTTTTGGAAACGCACCCTAGTTCCTCACTTCATTCGATTATGATGCCACCTCAAATATACAGAGTCTAAATACAAAGTAAACACCATCTATGTAGATCTACAGTAGTTTCAACTTAATACACCATTTAAATTGTATCCTGTGGTATTCCTTTGTTTCAACATTTCTTCCTCAAAATATGTAAATTAATTAATGATACTGGAATTGTTAGAAAGGATCTGAACCAGGATTATTAACCTCCTTACGATTACCAACCTGTCCAGCTGAGACACATTTATTAAAGAAAAGGTCTAAATTAGGTCAGGATTTACACTCCCTAGCTCACTAAATTAAGCCTATACAATTAGACACATCTAAGACATATGCATTATGCAAAGAACCGCAAAACTGTCTGAAATGTCTTCTTTCGCCTAAGGCAGTAAATCAACCAGGACTCCAGGGGTGTTGAATTTATGTCTGTTACTGCATTTCTAAGACCCTCAGGTAAATAGGGTGAAAATTTCAGATAATATACTTCCATATTGTATACAGAAAACATATTCAGTATCAAAAGCTTTATGATAAATTTAAATATGCAAATGAGGCATTGTCTAAATAAATGAGCACTTGTGCGCAGAAAATTCCAGAACAGAAACCTGGACATTCAACAAAACTACGTTCAAAATGTTTCTTTAACTTTGTTGACAGCTTAGTTTATATATATACACTCACCGGCCACTTTATTAGGTACATCTTACTAGTTCCGGGTTGGACACCCTTTTGCCTTCAGAACTGCCTTAATCCTTTGTGGCATAGATTCAACAAGATACTGGAAAAATTCCTTAGAGATTTTGGTCCGTATTGACATGATAGCATCACGCAGTTGCTGCAGATTTGTCCAATTTTGGTGACTTCTATAGTATTTGTTTTTCCCACTATACAAGTCAATGGTTATAGGTTTCTAACAAAATAATTTATTAAAAAAAAAATAAAAAATCAAACAAAAAAGGTTTGAAACCACACGAATAAATAATACATTTTCACTATCTCTTTTAAGTTGTATTCGGATGTTGCCTTTCCAATAGACTGAAGCAACACATCATGAAGAGCCAAAAAAGCCAAAAATCTGAAATTTGAGACAAAACAACAGTTTTGTATTTTGCTTTAAAGTTATTTATACTTCCTGTTGACATAAGTGCAGAATGTGACATTTTGAGAAGCATTCAAAAGGAAAAGCAGAGGTGGAATAACGTTACCTTCTACATCGGGGCTGAGGTAGTTGCGGACTTCACTCAGGATGAAGTTGATGTCATCCTCCATTGGGATGGGATGAGCTGTGACTTCAGTAGGAGTGTCTGTGGTGCCAGCGATAGTCATCTTCTCCCAGGGCAAGAAGAAAATGACACGGCCATCACTGGTGGCAGGGTCTAAGAGCCCCATGTTGTCTGGACTGTAATTGCAGGTTGGACACAGATGTACGATACAAATCTATAACCGTTAACAGTATAGGGCTGTGCAATATTGAGATAGATATATCATAAGGATGAAATATAAAGTATCTTGTCTTATATTATGCTTTATCGTTTATTTCATGGTGTCGAAAAATCATATTGTTTAGGCTAATGCTTTGGCCCAATCCTAATTCTACCTCTTAGCCCTTGCGTGTTCATGTTAAGGGGTGGGGGTGTCTCAATTCTCTTTAGCTTGAAGGCATAAGACTAAAGCCCAATACCAATTATATTTTTGTACCTCTATCTCTTCCTCTTTGCCCTTGAAACTATGGGCCTACTCACACTATGACATCCGTACCGTGCCCAGGCCCGTTTCCCGGATCGTTTGAGAAGTGTGAGTGCACTGAATCGGGCTCAAGCACGGTTCACTTGGCCGGCCCTGGCCCGGTTGGAAGAGGTGTGCCTGAGCCCGGTTCACTTGGGCTTTGGCGCGGTACGCTTGTGTGTGAGTGCAAAACGCGCCAAAGCCTGAAACTGAAAGCGAGACGTGACTTTTAAGGGACTGTTTCATATGGATTTATTAATAATTCTTACTGTTCAGTGAACGCAAACTGCCGTAGTTTATTAAAGACGCAAACTCCTCACTGCACGACAGCTGCGCGCCTTCAGCAGATCTCCTCGTTCCTGCAGCACGAGAGCTTTATGATTGTTTATGAGCGCCAAAAGTGGCGGATCTGTTCAGCGAAATATCTGACTGCATGTCCCCGCATCCCTAAGGACTGTTTGGCAAAATATTTGACGGCATATCAAACGACTGAAACGATATAACTAGAGAAATCTCCACTGTGCTGCTGAGTGAGAGAGCGCTTCTCACTGAACAGCGCAGCAGCGATGACGTAAGCGTGCCGAAGCCCGTTTGCGGTGTGAGCGCGGGCCATCGGGGTAGACGGGAGGGGGGACAAGCGTGCTTTGGCCCGGTTCGAGGCAACTGTACCTAGTGTGAGTACGGCCTCAGTTCCTTGAATAGGAAGGGCCTTAAAATTTACCCCTAAGAAATGGGACAGCGCTACAGCACCTGCACACGTCATCATATATCATCGCGATCTCTTGCTTCATATGAGATTGACGATAGCGACTGCTGTAGTTGTTCCAGTAGTGTTGTTTTTTGGTATTTATCTCTAAGAAATCACTGAAGGCAACGATATCATGTTATCATAACAATAAAATGTTACGATGTAACACAAAAACAACATTAACATTATAGCAGACACTGTAAAAAGCCCTTTACGAGTCACTAGACTTTTCTGACATGGTATTCAAGTGTCATCGAGTGTCAGAATGCTGTGGGACTACTATACAGGAGTTATTATCAGGAATTATAGACAGCACAATTTAGCGTTTTTTGTTTTATTGTTTTGGCAAATATGTTGTACTGCCCATAGTAAATGCACACCCTGACCTGACGTGGGGGGAAAATAAGTTTTTACAGTCTGTATGTCGTACAATTAATGTAATGAACATGTTATGACAGCTGGCATGTGTATTATTACCACACCCCTCCTCCACTGTGATTGGACAGCTGTTGGAAAAAAGTGACAGGTGTAGGTAATAATGCATCAATAGGTGCTCCCATTGATCTGAGAAATAATGCTCATGTTTTGAGTGTTTTTGGCTCCTTTTCTAGACCCTTAGTCTTTGGATCCTTGGTGGAGGATGAGCGAGCTCTCAGACTTCATCAAAAATGTCTTAATTTTTTTTGAAGATGAACGAATGTTAAAGGGCCATGAAACCCCCTCGTTTCAGCAGGGTGTTTTCACACCTCTACTTTGGAAAAAGTCAGAAAAGTGGGCGTGTCCAGCTCTGTTTAGGGGGCAGTGTCGGAGGAAGAAAAGCGGCTTGGTATGGGAGTGTCTATTTGGGCGCGCTGAATTTCAGAGTCAAAACACACAACCACAGCGGACAATGTGACTGTGTTTACATGGACTTCTGTAGTCGAATTATTTGCCAAATTATTAAATGGTGGACTTTAACTGCAGTTTGGCTCTTTCATTCAGGGAATTCATTCATGTCCCCCGTGACAAACGTGATATTTGATTCAAGAAACTGCTCTAAGCTTGTATTTTCATGCAATGTTTGATACCGCACGGCGAATGAGAGAAAAAAACTCAGCATTTCCCGGAAACTTAGATGCACTCGGCAGGTAGCGTCAGAAAGCCGTGTGTGTTATTCCGGTCACTAAATCCTACACGAGGTTATAGTTTGGTTGTAGTGCTAACTTGTTTACACTCGGTGCAATAGTTTGTTCGATACGAATAAAATACGAACTGAATAAACAAAGAGCACTGGTCGCTCACTTACCAAATCTGTAGAGACAGGACAATCCACAGAAACTAGAGCCGCTTCTTTATTAAGAGGAGACTAAAGCGAATCCGGATCTCAGCGTTTGCAGATGAGAACAGCTCTCAGGTAAACCATGTGCCTCCTTAGACACGTAAGTTATTGTTGTCGAGCGTCGAGTACACTGTTAATCCACGCGTGACTCCAGCTGATCTCTCACAGAGAGAAAATGAAAACAAAACTTAATGGCAGCAAACTATAAAAGCAACACTTCACGCTTGTTTTGTCAATACAACGTGCCGTCTCTGTCGTCTAAACACTATGACAGTAATGAATATTAATGAAGTTGCACAATAGAGCGCGCTGATTGGTTTGAACCAAGCCTTACTCATGCAGCAGGCTGTAAGATGTAATAAGACACACTCTGGCACAGACGTCCAGTCTGCACGCTGGAATACAACGCTATTATGTTATGACCGTGACGCAGCTTCAAAAATTAGTTTCAAACCGGAAGTACAAATTTGCTAGAAATAACGCAAAAACAACCAATTTACACTTTTTAGTGAAATATAGGTGTCTTAATAGTGTTTTTAACAGTGTGGGACACATCAAAAAATGTGTTTTGGTGTTTCGTGACCCTTTAAAGGTGATGGAAGGGCAACATGTTGGTGAGTAATTAATAACTTAAGTTTCATTTTTGGGTGAGCTAACTCTTTAAACTGATATTGTCATGATACATCATTATCCCGATATGACATTACTTCCATCATGAAATTAGTTATTTGTCATAATTACAGCAGAATTTGACCGGGCCGAGGATAGGTACCTGTAGTATCCAGGGATGACTATGTGTACTCCTGCACTAGGCTGGCAGATGTTGGCAGTTTTCTGGTTGTCCATTTTGCGGAGTGAGTCAGTGAAGGGACCGGTGGCGTTGATGACACATTTGGCACGAATATCGAACTCCTGCCCTGTGAACAGCAGAGAGAGGTGTTATACTCACTGAACGCCACTGACCAGAGGGAGCATTTGCTGAGGGTAGAAGACAAATCTCTTCATCATAGGATTATGAGCTGAAAAGGTAAAGAAGCTATTGAAAGGTGATTAGTTTTCCGCTGGGCTCCTGAAAATCTCTCTATTGTCTTATGACATAATATTTAAATAAAATGTTCAGTTAACTCCCAAAAGGGCTAGTTTGCACTGTAATGCCAATGCTTTATATACAGATAAAGGTCTTTAATCTCACTTTATAATCCAACACTTATGTAATTTTAATTTCGTAATCTGCTGACATGATTCGAGCTTATTGCAGAGCTTGTGCAAATACATCAATCTTGCTTTGATCAGATGCTTTCTTGAAGGTGTAATAGGAGATCTAGAAAAAATGCTAACATAATAGCACTGAAAGCCTACGTGAACACGAACGAGAACTAGACAGCATAGCTACAATACATCATGTAATAATAACAAGAGAGACATTTTTAAAGTACATTTAGTGATTATACCAAACTTTTAAAAAGAAGGAAGGTTGTTGATGTTTGCATTCTCTGTTTAAACAGTGTTTGTGAATGTGTGAGAATTGTAAAATACATATAAATTCATTGGGACTAGGGCTGCACAATATAAATCGCAACATTATTTCGCTATAACAGTATATTTAATATATATATTCCAGGCGTGTAATAAATTACATTTATTTAATGTATTGGTCGTTTATATGAATTTGACCAATCAGATGGGGCCTTACTATCTTTATCCCCACTTCCTCAGTAGCTGTTCTGCTACTGGCTAGAGCTGAAAAATAAAAACTGATGGCAGGAATTGAGACGAGAGGAAAATAACGACAGCCAATCAAAGTCAGAATTTGTGCTGAGGTTTTAACTCATTCATAGTGTTTTAAAGTCTAAGGGCCCTGTTTTACACTCAGCACAATAAGGCACAAAACGTGTTTGGTGCGATTTGTTGCTATTTTCAGACCAGCGTAACCCTAATTTTCACTTTTTGCACCACAATGTTTAAATAGCAAATCCATTTGCGCCACTTTTTGGACTCATGGGAGTACCCGTCTAAAAAGGAGATGTGTTAAGGCGCACTGTTGGTGCATTGCTAATTTGAGAAACTGAAATAGACTGTGCCATTGACCAACTGAAAGCTGCTCTAAAGTCCAGCACAGAGCATGTTGTGCGCCTATGCAGGTGTAAAATGCTTACACACTGCTTAATGCACACAGGACGTACACCAATACACAAATATCTTTACAAAGGACAAAATTAAAGGATTAAAATGTTACAAAAATTTATATTTTCTACATAAATATAAAACCACTACCTTCATGCTCTTCATGTCATGTTTTTTTCCCTTAATGTTTGCATCTTGACACGGTTGACTTGACATTATTTTGAATGAATTAGAATTAATTACATCTAAAAAAAATATTGTTCATGTTTGTTTTAATATCATTAAATAAATAAATGATTTAAATAATTTTGTAGACAAATGTTATATTGTTATTGCGATACTCAACAATATTGCATAATTTTGGAGTATCCTGCAGCCCTGTACCACTTTATTTAATGATTTCTATCAGAAAGTGAAGAGAACTTCAACCAGCACAAAAATAGTTTCTGAAGACAATTCTACTGCACCTTTAACTGCGGTTTTCACCCTGCTATCATTTTGTGTGTCTGTGTGTGTGTGTTTTAAATTTCTTATACATTTATATAGCACATTTCTGGACACTCAAGGCACTTTTCACATTGAGGGTGAGTGTCCACATCCACCACCAGTGTGCAGCATCCACCTGGATGACGCGGCAGCAGCCATAATTTGCCAGGGCACAGCACACCAGCTTATTGGTGGAGAGGAGAAGAAGCCAATTATGATATGGGGATGGTTAAGAGGCCAGTGGGCAAATTTGGCCAGTATGCCGGGGTTAAACCCCTTCTCTTGATGTCAAAGGGCATCCTTGGATTTTTAACGGTTTAACATCTCATCCTGAGAAATATAGAGTCCCCTTCATTATACTGGGGCGTACACAGACCGCAGGTTAAGCACCCCTTTCTGGCCTCACTAACTCCACTTCCGGCAGCAACCTAGCTTTCCCATTTGGTTTCTCATCCAGGTTCTGACCAGGCGCATCCCTGCTAAGCTTCAGTGGGCGACCATGTGAGAGCTGCAAAGAGCTAGCTGTTATGTTACTGAGAGGTACTTATTTACATATTCATATCTATTCACTGTATTGACCAACAGGAAGCAGTTTAGTTTGAAAAAGACTTTTGTGTTGTTAACTGTGCATCAAATGGGGCAATTGAAAATAAAAAAATTTTCGGCAAAAAATATTTGGATATTTCCAAAATATGACTACACATTACTCTTCCATACATTTCCTTCCCTCTGAAGTCAACTTAAAATGTAATGAAATGTAATTTACTATTGAACTAAAGCAGTTAATTTAAATTTCATCCTGGTCATTTCTCACCTGTGACCACATCTCGGCATCGGGCTCCACATACTTTCTCCTGGCCTGTCTTGGGGTCTGGTTTCTTTAGCAGATGAACCACTTCTGTATAGTTAGCAATAGCAGCACCATGTCGAGCAGCTGTAAGAGCGATGGCCAGGTTCATGCGGGCATCATTGTGCTGCCCTGAAAATGCAGAAACAGAGTGTGTCACAATACACATGTGCAAAAAAACAGGCACACATTAACCTCGCTTTATAAAACAGATTTTTCCAGTCTTTACATTTGAGCTTTGCTTTATTTAAACAGCATTTTAGCCAAAGTTGTATATTCTTCAACTCTTCTATTCATTTAATGATTTCAATTTTAAAAAGTAACATATTGTAAAAATCTATTTGTCATAATAAAAGCATTGTTTATTTTTAAAAAAGTCCGTTATTGCTTCGATTTAAATGGAGATGTATGACCATTATGAGCAGTGTTGGGTGTAATGAGTGCAGTAACTAGTTTCTTTAATTAAGTTACTTGAAAAAATAAAATAATGGATTACTGTTTATTTTTCTGTAATTTGATTACAGTTACTTATAACATACTTGCTTTACATGCAGTAAAAAACATCTAGAATTCAGTATAAATCAATTCGGAAAAATAGAATAATTGTATTTTTATTATACAAATATATTTTGTGAACAATTATGTTTTTCAGCTAAAAGTTACAGGTATCATGATAATTGCATAGAATTAAGAATTAACAGAATTAAGAAACATTTATTTAAGATAGTAATTAATATATTGTATGTAAATGTTTAATGTTTTACTGAATATTATATTCATTCATTCATTTTTATGTCGTCTTAGTCCCTTCATTAATCCGGGGTCGCCACAGCGGAATGAACCGCCAACTTATGCAGCAAGTTTTTACGCAGCGGATGCCCTTCCAGCCACAACCCATCTCTGGGATACATCCACACACATTCACACACACTCATACTCTAAGTACCGCATGTCTTTGGACTGTGGGGGAAACCAAAGCACCCCGAGGAAACCCACGCGAACGCAGGGAGAACATGCAAACTCCACACAGAAAAGCCAACTGAGCCGAGGCTCGAACCAGCGACCCAGTGACCTTCTTGCTGTGAGGCGGCAGCACTACCTACTGCGCCACTGCCTCGCCTAAATATTTTATTATAATATGTATATTATGGAGAGTAATTCTATTTATTAACAAAGAAATGAAATGTTTGTTTATTAAAATGCTTAAGCATGTTTAGTAAAGCTTACAGGCCATGTTTGACTCAAATTTAAGGAATTTAATTCTATTGTCTGTGCATTGGCGACGTAGTGACGCAGTAGGTAATGCTGTCGCCTCACAGAGAGAAGGTCGCTGGGTGGCTGGTTCGAACCTCGGCTCAGATGGTGTTTCTGTGTGGAGTTTGCATGTTCTCCCTGCGTTTGCGTGGGTTTCCTCCGGGTGCTCCGGTTTCCCCCACAGTCCAAAGACATGCGGTACAGGTGAATTGGGTAGGCTAAATTATCCATAGTGTGTGTGTGTGTGTGTGTGTGTGTGTGTGTGTGTGTGTGTGTGTGTGTGTGTGTGTGTTTGTGTGTGTGTGTGGATGCTTCCCAGAGATGGGTTGCAGCTGGAAGGGCATCCGCTGCGTAAAAACGTGCTGGATAAGTTGGCGGTTCATTCCGCTGTGTCGACCCCGTATTAATATTGGGACTAAGCCGATAAGAAAATGAATGAATGAATGAATAAATGAATGTCTGTGCATTGATATTAATAGGGATATAAAGTAGAATTAAGTCAAGCAATTAAAAACCTTCATGATAAATTAAATTACTTTTCAGACATGGTAATTTAAAAAAGTCATTTAAATAATTATTAATTATTTAATCATTGTAATTATTTTAATATTAGTAAGCTGTGTTACTTACTAATTAGTTAGCTGTGGTGACCCCTGATAAATAAAGGGACTAAGTTGAAAAGAAAATAAATGACTGAAATTATTTTTAAGTGTAGAAATTATTTTATTAATATATTTGACTTTGCTAGTCATGTTAACAATGATTCTCTGAGAATATAAATAAAAGTAATAAAACTAGGTAAAACCTCTGTCATCTGTGTTCCCATTATGCATTGGGTCGCTTCACATTTTCAAGCTGTATTTATAGTTTTATCATTGATTTTGTTAATAGATGTAGTAGCCTTGAGTTTGTTTTCTACTCAAAATGTCACTTTCATACACAAAAAATAAACAAAATGACAGTTGTCATTGTGCGCTGTATGTATAAAAACTGAGGTCTCTGTGCTTGTCTGAGTATCTCATTATTTCTGTTGCATATGTGTGTCCCTACAATAGACCATAACTTTTTGAAAAAGCACAAACAGTAAGCGATGCATTGTTTGATTAACTTTTAGTACTATTATATAACTTAAATACCTTTTTTTCACCATAATTCTGACAGAAAAATGCATTTTTAAAAATGTAAGAAAATCTAAGGAAAACTATTCAAAAACAAATTAAACCCACTATAGAAGAGATTGCACATGGTTGAATGATGGACAAATTTTGTCAGTATGAAAAACCAAGATAACCATCCCCTTTTTTGATACAGTCTAAGTGTGCAAGCTCTTTTAGCATGATTAATTCAACCTCGGTGTTAAAGAGAAAGATACAGGAAGTCATTTTTACCAACAGTGATCAGATTGTACAACCAAAATCACACTACAGTTAAAACCAGAAGTTTACATACACTATATAAAAAGGCACATAACCATTTTAAAAAAGTCAGATGTTAATGTGACTAAACTATTTCTCTTTTAGGTAAGTTAGGATTGTCACATTTGTTTCTGGACAGCTTAATAGCAGAATAATGAGAAAGAGATTTTTTGAG
This sequence comes from Danio rerio, assembly GCF_052040795.2. Taxonomy (NCBI): domain Eukaryota; kingdom Metazoa; phylum Chordata; class Actinopteri; order Cypriniformes; family Danionidae; genus Danio; species Danio rerio. The sequence continues at coordinate 13,313,268 of NC_141026.1, forward strand.
AAATTGTTATAATTTTTCTTAAAAGTCAAGTTTACATACAATAAGATTATTATGCCTCTGAAAAAGCTCAGATGATTGTGTAAAGGTTTTGGAAGTTTCTGATTGGCTAATTGACAACATCTGAGTTAATTAGAGGCACAATTGTAGAATAATATTTAAGGAAAATCTCAAACACACTGCTTCCTTGTGTGACACATGGGAAAATCAACAAACAAGCCAGAATCAACAAAAAAGCCAGATTACAATTTGCTAAAATACTCTGGGAAAAAATAATATTTTTTTGGAGACATGTCCTGTGGTCTGACGAAACTAAGATTGAACTGTTTGGCCATAATGACCAGTGTTACATTCGGAGGACAAAGGGGAAAGCTTATAAGCCTAGGAACACCATCCCAACTGTGAAGTATGGGGGCAGCAGCATCATGTTGTGGGGCTGGTTTGCTGCAAGAGGGACAGGTAGACTTCACAGCAGAGATGGCATCATGAAGAAAGAACATTATGTAAAAATGCCAAATTAGCTAAAATGTGCTTTAAGGACAACAGAGTGAATGTTTTGGAGTGGCCATCACAAAGCCCTGACCTCAAACCTATAGAAAATTTGTGAGCAAAGTTTAAAAAGCGTGTGCGAGCAAGACAGCTAACAAATCTGACTCAGTTACACTAATTCTGTCAGGAGGAATGGGCCAAAATTCCTGCAAACTATTGTGAGAAGCTTGTGGAAGGATACCCAAAACATTTTACCAAAGTTATACAGTTCAAAAGCAAAGCTAAAAAAATACCAAGGAAATGTAAACTTTTGACTGTCTAGAAATTAATAAAAAAAAATCTCAAAAAAATTATTATATTGGCATTTAGCAAATGTAAATCATGTAGGTTATCCTAACAGACCTAAAATAGTAAACGTTTAGTATGATTTACAATCAGACATCTTTTTAAAAATGGTTATGTTTCTTTTTTTTAGTGTATGTACACTTCTGGTTTCAATTGTATAAAACCAACACACGTTATGTCAAAACAAACTTTTATTTTGGATGTGACCAATCATGATTAATCTTTGCCCAGCAGCACTATTTTTTTTTTATTAAAAATTCACAACATCTTATTTCATGAAGTAGGTTTTGCCAGATTTAGCTCACTGCTAAGTACAAATTAGTCTCTAATACTTAGTTGCATATAGCTACAAAATCTTAGAAATGGTGTGACGGCATTCAATATTGTTACAGGGTCATTCAAGGCATTTAAACAATTTCAGACACATTTGAAACATGAATTACAGGAAACCTTGAAGCCAATGCGATACCACTGTATTACGGCAACTACAGAGCTCCTTGATTTAGAAAATGCCTCAATGCTAAACAACCAGAGGGATAGGTAACCCGCGTAAGCATGTCTAATGCTAACACATGCTCGGGGCAACTCCACCAGACAATAAAATAATAACACAGGCAGGAAGCCTGTTTAAAGGGCACACTTCTCAAAGAATAATGTGCAGCGAAGGCACCAGCATGCTTTGTTAGAGATCCCATGAACCTGCGCCGGCGCTTGCGGCTGTGCGCTCAAACCATGATGCAGGCAAAAAAAATACGTACATAGGGACTCGTAATATGCACATATGAATGTTGGAATATTCATATAACCAAGCAAGAGAGAGCACAACACGAAAGGCTGTGTCCTGCAGACAGAAAACGCTTGGCTGAGCTTCAATGTTTATTAGACCACAGCTCGCAGGTACGTCGAAAAGAGCAGGCCGGTTTTTTTTTTGTGTGTGTGTGCTGCGAGCGAAATTATAATGAAATAAAGAAAACGCGACATTACAAATGACTGAAAACGCAGATAAGGGAGTTTTAGCGTCAGATTAGATTAATAAAAAGGACCCGCAGCTAGAATGAATGACATATCATAGTGGAGGAAGAATGTGACGGGCGGCCGTGCATGTGGATGAGATAGTGAAGGAAAAGAAAAGGAGAGAGAGAGAGGACTCAAGGAGGATGAGGGACAGGAGGAGAAGAAGCGATGCGAGTGCAGGAAAAAGGAGAGAGAGAGAGAGAGAAATAGAGGGAGGCAAATAGCGACAGGCAGGCTGCGATCTCCAGCGGAGAAGGTCAGATTCGGAAATGTCACGGCCGTGATTGTTCCAGATTGAATAATTGGAGAGAAAAGCCGGCTGACAACCCAGGGGAAGGAGGGATGGTGGAGGGGGGTGGTGGTGATGGTGGGAGGAACGGACGTGGGGAGAAGAAGGAATAAAACCTCTAAACTGTCATCACAATCGTGCGTTTGGATCCTCCACGCATACATACGCAAATGAAGGCGCTTTTTTTCGCGCACGTAAACACAGCAGCAGAGCATCAGACGTCTCTTCGCCTGTGTTTCTCGCACAGATGGACGCGATGTGACAGATCGCTGCTCAGATAGCCGCCGCACGCCCTCTGAATATAAGCTGCTGCCCGTGTGTATCAACGCGGCCCAAATGCGCTGTGACAGGAGGCACCGGAAGGCAGGGATGAAGGGCGGGGCTTGCGCTGCCACGATGGGACCTTGAGGAAAGGGGACACATTCTGCACACCCAGACTAACCAGGAACATATGGAAGTTTTGCCTGGTGGCAGCCTCGGGCGGCTCGGGTTGCAGACGGGCCAAAAGAGACACGGGCACAATGAGATTCGGTGGTAACAGCCGGTGGCGGGTTTCTGGAGATTATGCAGGAATGTTAGAGAGACAAATTAGCTTGCACTTACCGCTGTATTAAGAAGCAAACGACTATGATTATGATGTTTGAATTAGAACAAATCATAAACTGTTCAATTACCTTACCTAATTAAAAACTTAAAAACCTAATTAATTAATTTATTTTTCCTATCACAAACTTTGCAAAGGCATTACTACACTGTCAGATTTTTAGGGCCCTATCCTACACCCGGCGCAATGTGGCGCAAGGCACGGCGCAATACTTGTTTTCTAGTTTCTGCTTGGCGCAAGAGTCGTTTTGAGGCGTTGCGCCACACTCTTTAAATAGCAAATGCATAAGCGCTTATATGTGCGCCCATAGGCATTCTAGTCTAAAAAGGAAGCTGTTCTGAGGCGCACTGCTGGCGCGTTGCTATTTTGAGAAACTATAATAGATTTTTCATTAGACAAAAACAAACCCGGTCTAAACGCCTCGCTTACACACTGCTTAATAGCCTACACACAAGATGTAGAGCAATACGCAAATATCTTTACATATGAAAAAATTAAAATATTAAGGATAGGCCTATATATAGGATATAATAAGAATAGATATAGGATATAAATATAAAGGATTAAAAAAATATTACAAAACTTATTATTCTCTAGCCTACATAAATATGAAAAACCACTGCTTTTATGCCTTCTTCATCTCGGGAGGCTTTTCCAGTTCATTCATAACAATTTGCTTTTGTATAATTATTAGCAGTATTATTTATTATATCTATATTTATATTTGTTTTATTAAAAACAAGCTTAGATTTGCCCACCTGCAGGTTTTAGACCATATGGGGCACAGCATGTGTTTTAGGATATAACTCAGGTTTTTGAGCACACTTCGTTATTATTGTTCATTTATTTGTTTGCTATAAATTAGAACTGAATTTAGAAATAGTTTTGAAACAAATATTTGCGCTTAACAAACAAAATTAATTATTTATAGGCTAATTAATGTCTGTACGTAAAGGTTTCCCTATCCACGAGAGCGAAAGTGAAAGTAGATAATTTATCTCTCATTCTCGCGCGGTAGATGCTCTATTTAACTGTTTTCTGTTAAAAAAAAACTATTAACTGTTAACTGTTTGCTAGTGAAATGCTCAGTTTTTCCACTTACACTTAGTTTACCTGATGTAAATAGCAAGTGTGCTTATAGCGTGACGCAGCTGGCTCTTAAAGGGAATGGGAGACGAGACTCTGATTGGTTTATTCTCAAAACACACCTATAACTCATTAAGAAAATAAACTCAACCCTTTTAGACCATGCACCACGGCGCAAAGCGGATTTTCCCGTCCTTAAAATAGCAAATATGGATTCTGACACGCCCTAAAAGTATTTGCGCCCTGCGCTTTCCGTTTTGCGCATGGACCGTCAAAATAGAGCCCTTAATGGCAAAAAGTCAAGACAACAATTATGTGTATGTTCCTTTAACTTATTCTAATAAGTTAATCTGGATTCCCATTACACTGTAAAAAAGAAATTAGTTCACTTAACTTTAAAAAAGTGAGTAAACCCATTGCTCTTGAAGGGATTGATTGACTTCCGACTCTCTGTGGTTGTTAAAAATCACTAGCTTCCAGGTAGAGATCTGCGCGGGACTAAATTTTGAATCCCGCTCCCGCCCGCACCCGCCAGGTTTTAGCCCGAACCCGACTGCTCCCGCTTATATTAAGAATTTATTGTCCCGCTGCCCGACCCGCCCCGTTTTCTGGCCGCCGCGCCCGATCCCGCTAAAGAGCGGGGGAGAACAAAACCGAAAATCCCCCAGTTATACAGTCCAGGCAGCCAAGCTGTCTGTATAAACACACACACACACAGCACCAAGCACACACACACACAGACAAATCTCTCTCATACGCGCGCGCGCACTAACACACACACAAGCCCCAAGCAGACACACAGGCGTTTGCAGTTATATCAACTCAAAGGCTTGTAATACCATCTATCAAGTACCAATGTAATACCAAAAGGTTTTATATAAAGGTATATAAATACTGAGTCGCGCCAGCTCCGGGCCGCAGCGCACATTACTCTCGGGCCGATTCTGGCGCGGATGCGGCAGCGTCGGCTCGCTTACAGCCGCCGCATCTGGCCCGATTGATTCGGGCCGGAATCGGGCAGTGAGTCCACAAGCATCCGGAGTCCGGCAGCCGGAGCCGGGCTGAGTGGTAAGTCTCCGGCAGGTGAGAATCTAGCCGGAACTGGCCCGAGTGTATTTTGCTATCTGGGAAAGCTCTCTCTCTCTCATTCGCGCGCGCGCGCACTAACATACACACACACAAGCACCAAGCACACACACAGGCAAAGCTTGCTCTCTCTCTCTCTCTCTCATTCGCATAGCAATATCCGCGATATTGCTAGACAGCCCGCTCCCGTCCCAAATTTAACCCGATACCGAGCACTCCAGCGATTTATTCGGAAATTTCGCGGGAATGCAGACCTCTACTTCCAGGCCAATCTTGCCCACTGGTCTTCTAACCATCCCCATATCATAATTGGCTTCATCACTCTGTCTCCTCTCCACAAATAAGCTGGAGTGTGGTGTGCGGTCTGGTGCAATATGGCTACCGTCGCGTCATCCAGGTGGATGCTGCACACTGGTGGTGGATGAGGAGATTCCCCCCAACGTGTAAAGCGCTTTGAGTGTACAGAAAAGCGCTACAGTATATAAATGTAAGGAATTAAATTAATATTATTAATTAAATTAACTATGTTCATAATTTAAAAAATTAAGTCAACTCATAGTTCCAAGCTATAACAGGTTTAATCACTTTTTTAAGTAAACTTGTCACTTTTAAGGCAACGGGTGTACTTACTTTACTCTAGTTAAGTAACTTATTGCTTTTTACAAAGTGCTGGGTTGTGGCTGAAAGGGCATCCGCTGTGTAAAACATACGCTGGAATAGCTGGTGGTTCATTCCGCTGCGGCGACTTCTGATAATTGAGAGACTAAGCCAAAGGAAAATTAATTAATTAATGAATTTAATCAGGTTTCAACTAAATTTTTTAAGCTATACAAAGTTTAACTTAATATTTTTATTCAGTTTGATTGATGTAAGATGAGATGACTAAAAAAGTTCATTTGATTAAACTTAAAAAAGCATTTACTTTAAGGCAGCAAGATTTTATTTTACAATGTATGAAAGACTTGCACTGTCTTAAAAAAGCCAAAGACATGACCAGAACCTTTTAAAATTTGTTAACCACAAAACAAAAAAAAAAAAAAAAGTAAGGTATAACTTTATTTTAAGGTGTTGTTTTTACACATACTATAGAAATTATGATCAATTAAGCATTATTACGTGCAAATAACCCTAAATGTAACATGGATTATAACACCATATTGTTACCAGTGTTGGGAGTGATTAGTTACAAAAGCAAATAATTACTATAATTAAATTACTTTTATGCAAAAAATAAAGAAAGAAGATTACCAGTATTTTCAATTTTCCGGTAATTTAATTTCAGTTACTTATAATGTACATGCCTAAATATTGTACATAAGTCAATTCAGAGAAGCAGGTGAATTGAATTTTTTGTTAACGAATATATTTTGCAGAATAATTGTATCGTTCAACTACAGAACGTTACATTATTTAGGATGATTGCATGTGCTTATGAAAAAAAATGAATGAATTCAGTGAGTAAATAGTTGAAAAATATATATCCGCTTGTTAAGTGGTGACGTGTTTGTGACGAATGTAATACAGTTTCTGGGTCCAAGCCGCCATTCATTTGAGTGGAGAAATCATTCCTTTATGATCACGTTTTATTCCTATCACACATTAAAGTTAATTTCATATAAAATCCTAGTGTAAACAACAATCTCTGGGCTTGCTGCATAACAAATACCAAAAATGTAACAGTTTATAAAAAAATGTATCACTTTCTGGCCATCGGATATTAGGCATGGACATATACACTGCGATCGTGATTTTCGAAAGCATTAAATCGCTTTGTAAACGTTTATTATTACCATTTCATGAGTCTCCCCATTCAGTTGAATAGAGTGCTTGGACCCGGAAGCCGCTTCGCGTGACGTCACACTTAACAAGCGGATTAAAAGAAAGCCGAGCAGTTGTGTATATATAATGTATATATTTTTTATTCATATATTTTGCATAATAACCTGATTTTGCAGATTTGATAAGACTGTTAGATTTGTCTGACAGTTGTGCATGCCTAAGAAACAATGAAATAAGAAATTTGTCAACATATGAAAAGTGGTGTCATTAGTTTAAAAGCTTTGAAGTATTTAATATTTTTTGAAACTAAACTAAAGGTTTCTATTAGACTTAAAATAAAAGAGTTTAATTTCTATTGTCTATATGTGTTGAATTTTTTTTATGGATTTTAAGTAGTATTAAGTCAAGTAATTAAATTGTAAATTAAATTACTAATTGTAGACTAAGTAATCAAAAACATAACTTAAATTCCATTTTAATGGTGTAATTAGTAAATGCTTAATTTTTGGAAATAACTTACCCAACACCAATAGCAAGTAGACGTAATTAATTAATATTACTCAGTAGTTAAACAAATAGTTACACTATAATTAGGACACCTAATTATACCCTGCATAAAAAGCCTCTAATATGCATCTATTGACTAAGACATAATTCATTTTAAATTGATAACATGATATCTAAATTTAGGATGAAATTTCATGAGTTAACAGCAATAGTTTTTGATTCCCATTTCAGATCACTTCCACATTATTATCCATACATACATTATCTGTATTTGCAATTAATAAGTGTGAATTTAGTTTAATTCTGCATTTTATATTGATTTTATGAACTACTGATTATGTGTCTACAATTTCAAATGTGATCATTTAGAACATTTATTTGCAGAAAACTACATTGGGTCAATAAAAAACACTCAGTTTTCAGAGCTTAAATATGTATAACTATATTTTTCTCAATATTTGAATATATATATATATATATATATATATATATATATATATATATACTTGAATATATATATATATATATATATATATATATATATATATATATATATATATATATATATAATATTATATTTAAATTATATAAATATATATATTTGAATATATAAATATAAAATAATATCAAAATTTTAGATATGAAATTTAAATATAAATAATAAAATAATATAAATATACAATTTAATAATTGTATTAAACTTCAAATAATTATAAAGTCAGATTCCAACCTGTAATCTCTCACAAGAGTTAAGAGTGTAAATCAATAGGTTGACGGCAATTCAATTCTAATCAATGCGTGTGACATATTTAAATGACAAAAAGAGAAGAGCAACACCCACTAGATTAATAACGAAGTAAAATGCAATTAATACGCCACTATGAGCGATATGCATCTACCGATAAAGAAATCTGAATTATAATTTAAGAAGTCTGATTCAAACCCATAACCTCTCATGAGAAATAAACCTCTGAATTAAGAGTGTGAATCTATGGGTTGACAGCAATTCGATTCGATACACAACTCGATTTGATTTGATTGTTCTTTAAAGGTCACATATGTAAATAATGAAAAGAGAAAGGCAATATCAAGATGATTTAAATGCTTTCTGGGAGAGATGATGATACCGGAAACAACGGCTCAGTTTAGCTAACCGCAAGCTTTCCATCAAATGAATGCTTTTGATTTCATTTGTATCCATCAAATGAATGAAGTATGGTTTATGTACGAGATTATAAGAACGATGCCATTTATAACTTTTAATACGTCATTAAATGTGGCATTAGTGTTATTGTATTATGCTATTGTACATGAACATGATGTACCGCCATTTATACTATTGCTTTCATTGACAAGAGGCACTAAAGATTATAATGTAATATTTGTATTTAAAATAATTTCATCAAAAATGACTCTGGTAAAAATACCATTGTTTCCATAAGAGAAATATTAAGAACAAAACACTGTTTTTCATTTATTCACTCATTTTCCGTCGCCACAGCGGAATGAACCGCCAATTTATCTAGCATATGTTTTATAGAGCAGATGCCCTTTCAGCAGCAAACAAGTACTGGGAAACACCCATACACACTCATCCACACACATACACTATGGCCAATTTAGTTGATTCAATTCACCTATACACGTCTTTGAACTGTAGTGGAAACCGGAGCTCCCAAAAAAAAAACATTCGAACTAGAAACCAGTGACTTTCTAGCTTTGAGGCGACAATGCTAACCACTGAGCCTCCGTGTTGCCCCCAACTAACATATTTAGATTATGTTTTTGAAGTTACTAGAATACAATCCAAGTAAATAAACACCATAAATGTTTTATAATTCTATAAACACACACATTAAATAACAATGTTCTCGTCAATTATGCTCCCTCAAGTGGTTCTTTTCTCTGTTAAACACAAAAGAAGAGATTCTGAAGAATGTTGGAAACCAGTGACTATTGACAGCCATAGTAGAAAAAACAATTACAATGGAGGTCAATCGTTTTCCAGTTTAAAACATTTTTCAAAATATCTTCTTTTGACCTTAGAAGAAATTCAAACAGATTTGCAATAAGTGGAGGATGAAAAACTAATGATAGAACTTCCATTTTGGGTGAACTACCCCTTTACTATTACTATATTTACTATATTTTTCTTTGGCTTTGTCCCTTTATTCATGAGGGGTCACCACAGCAGAATGAACCACCAACTTATCCAGCATATGTTTTTAACACAGCGGAAACACCCATACACACTCATTCACACACATACACTAAAGCTGCGTCCCAAATGGCACACTATACACTATGCACTCATGCACTATGTACTTATGCACTTACACACTCAACAGGATAGTATATGTATGTAGTGTCATCCCAAATGGCACACTAATGTTTTTTTACTAAGCGGAAATTCAAACCGTTTCCCTGATGACGTTTGACTGTTGCCAAATCAGTGAAATAAACGACCGAATTATCAAATACCTGCCGTGAGTAAAACCGCATTTACCATCGGGAGGCGCTATAATCACTCTCATAGGAGAATTTTGCTTTCACCATCCAAAATAAATAAAAGCTGCGTCCCAAATGGCACACTATACACTATGCACTCATGCACTATGTACTTATGCACTTACAAACTCAACAGGATAGTACATGTATGTAGTGGCGTCCCAAATGGCACACTACTGTTTTTTTACTAAGCGGAAATTCAAACCGTTTCCCTGATGACGTTTGACTGTTGCCAAATCAGTGAAATAAACGACTGAATTATCAAGTAATACCTGCCGTGAGTATTGTCGCATTTACCATCCGGAGGCGCTATAATCACTCTCGTAGGAGAATTTTGCTTTCACCATCCAAAATAAATAAAGTTATTCAACATGTGCGTCCGATAGCTCCGCCCCTTCCGCTACGTAAGCAAACCTGCGGTCGTTGAGTGCGTGAAGTGTCCATCATTACACACTTCATTTTAGCGGCTGAATGAGAGTATCATCCGGGTAATTAAAGTGCACTTAATATTTTTTGAGTTTCAGTGTGAACACACAACTTGCACTATTTTTACTACAAAATGGCGTAGAATAGTGCATAAGTATGCGATTTGGGACGCAGCTTAAGTTTATTTAATTCACCTATAGTGCATGTCTTTGGACTGTGGGGGAAACCGGAGCACCCGAAGAAACCTACTTGAACTCGAACCAGTGACTTTCTTGCTGTGAGGCAACAGTGCTAACCACTGAGCCTCTTTGTTGCCCCAACTGGCATATTAGGATGATATTTTTTTGAAGTTATTACAATACAATCCAAGTAAATAAACACCATAAGATAATGAAAAGGTACCATGTTTTATTATTCTATAAACACACATTAAAGGAGCAGTTCACCTCAAAATAAAAGTGGTTTCCTTAAGCGGTTATTTTCTTTGTTGAACACAAAAGAGGATCTCTGAAGTATGTTGGAAATTGGTGGCTATTGACATCCATAGTAGGAAAAAAATTACAATGTATTTCAATGCTTACCAGAACATTTGAAACATTTGAACATTTTCAAAATATCTTCTTCTGACTTATTAATTTTCCTTTGGCTTAGTCACTTTATTCATCAGGGGTCACCACAGCTGAATGAACCGCCAACTTATCCAGCATGTTTTACACAGCGGATGCCCTTCCAGCTGCAACCCAGTACTGGGAAACATCCAAACACACTCATTTACACACATACACTATGGAAAATTTAGCTTATTGAATTCAACTGTATCGCATGTCTTTGAACTATGGGGGAAACCGGAGCATGCGAACACAGGGAGAACATGCAAACTCCACACAGAAATGCCAACCGGGCCAGCCCAGATTCGAACCAGCGACCTTCTTGCAGTGAGTGAAACTTTTGTTTGCGATTTTAAGTTGATTACTGGCCAACAGATACACATTTGCTCTGAATTTATCATAGATTTACTCACCGTCGTAGTAGACGATGGCTCCCACCAGTTTGTCTTTCTTCAGCATTGGGAAGAACTCCAGGGCTTTGCTCTTGCTCAAAACGTAACTGCTCTTCAGACATTGAGATCCGGCAACCAGGTCATACATTTTAATGCCAGCCCAGTAATACGGCAACTGCCACCACCTGATCAAAACAACATCAAACAATTATTTCTGTTGATGAACAAGGCTAAGTAACACACAAATGCGCTGACAGCACAATCCACACTCAAAAAATTCTAACAAGGATTTTATGAAATTGGTCTTGAGAAATTATTTTTTATTATTTACTCACCATTTACTTCTCATGGGATTACAAACCTTTATGAGGTTATTTTTTTCACTTAAACACAAAGGAAAATATTTCGAAGAATGTTAAAAACTATAGCCATTCACATCCAACAGAATCCCAATAACATCAATGGCTACCAGTTACCAACACTCTTCAAAATATTCTCTTTTGTGTTTAACAGAAGACAAAAACTCAAATATGTTTGGAATAAGTGGATGAGAGGTGCCGTTTGCACTAGTGTGTTTTCAATTTAAAAAGCATTTTTTAGAATCATGCATTTTTTGCGTATCTAAAAAAAGATCTTCGTTAACACTACACGCTGTCCACACAAACCTATTTTCAAAACCACATTTTTATAGATAGTTTGGCCATATATCACAAAAATGTAACTGAAACTTTCTTAAAAAAAAAACTCTGGCCAGGGTGTAGATTTTCAGGAAATCCAGTCAAAGTGTGATCGTTTGGCCACTTAAACCCTAGGTTTGTTCTGTAGACTATTGAAAACAATATTGCTTAAGGGGGCTAATAATTTTGACCATAAAATGTTTTTTTTTTTTTTTTCAAAGCTGCTTTTATACTGTGAAAAATTCCTTGCACTGTTAAAATAATTTGGGAAATAGTTGAAAAAAAAAAAAGAAATTCACAGAAGGGCTAATAATTTTGACTTCAACTTTATATAGCATAATCACTTGCTTGGAAGAATTTGTTTCACAATCCAAAATAAATAACCTCAACCTTAGCATCCGATATCTCCTCCCCTTCCTCTACATGAACAAAACTGTAGGTGTTGAGTACACAAAGTTTCCAACATTCCCCGCTTATTTTTAATGTTTAAATAAGTAAATCATCCAAGTAAAATAAACTGCACTTATTCTAGTTTTTAGAAATTTTATATGAATCAAAAACTTTACTACTTACACTACAAAATAGAGTAAATAATACATAAGTATGCACTGTAAAAAAAAAGTCTTGGATTCCACGCAATCGATTGTCGGGACAACCATGAAGGAATTAAGTTACCTTATTAGCTTTTTTACAATTTAAGTTGGTTAAACATAAAACAATTAAGTTGTCCCTAAGAAAAACCTGAAGAATTATGTTGTTTCAGCTCAGTTGAAATAAGAAATTTGAACAAAGAGCAAACATAATTTGGAGTGTGTGATTTGATATGCACCTTATGTCACGGTTGCAGGTTTGTGCGTCTTCCAGAGTGTCTGTTTTGTCACGTGGGTTTGTTTTGCTTTGGTCGCCAATGTGTATTTGTTATAGTAGGTCACATGTTATGACGGTACTCTGCTGTTTTGATTAGCTCGCCAGCTGAGATCACTACCCTGTTTGGTTTATTCTGTGTCAAATAAACTTTTTACTTGCATATTGGATTCTTCTCAGTATCCTTATTTAACCGTGACACCTTACCACCTGTGTAATGTTCATATAAGACAGAGGCTGGATGAATCAGGATATGATAAACAATAGTTCAAAAGACCAATAAGCGAGCGATTGTGAATAGCTGCGCCACCATTTTTAAAAGATTGCATTTCAGTCTGTCAACACTGATGCAAGCAACCCAGCCTCTTTGCGGATATATATTAAGGTCTATATTTCTGGGGACAGCGAAACACATGATCGGCAGTACGTCTGCTCACAGTTTTTGTTTTAGCAAATCCACCAGAGGCCACTGTGTGCGTTTTTCTTGCATAAGTCCACCAGAGGGAGCAATATACACTTTAGCCAACCAGGCCAGCTTGTGACAACTGAATGACTAACAGACTGACCCACCCCCTTCCCTAAACCCAACCATTAGTGTTTTCAAAAATATGACATAAACTGTTAGACCTTACCAGGCTTTTTTACAGTAGAACACTGGCAACACTGTTGCCAGCTACTCACTGTAAAAGTTTGGTTACAGTAAGTAACTGGCAACAGTGTTGCCAGTTAATTACTGAAACTGAACCATTACAGTGAGTGGCTGGCAACAGTGTTGCCAGTTGTTTACTGTAACCGAACCATTGCAGTGAGTAGCTGGCAACAGTGTTGCCAGTTAATTACTGTAATAGAGCAGTAGTGGTAACTAACTGGAAACTGTGTACAGTTAATTACTGTACTGTAGTGTTACAACTCACAGCATTATACTGCATACACAATAGTATGTCAAGGTGTTACTAAAATTAATTAGTATTCTTACATGTTATTAATTCTTTAAATTAATTAAGCTGTAAATTCTGACAAATTTATTTTATTGTTTTGGCAGCAAACAAATATAAAACAGAAAATGTATAACAAAATTAATCAGCAGATATAAATATCATCTTACATATTACTGAGACCCACAGGTCTGCACAGCAAGGCTGCAGTAAAATTAACGTTTAAGCATGCAAAATTCTGTCATATGGCTCTGCGAAAAGGAGTGGGATTAAACAAAATATTTAGAGATTGAAAAAGCAAGCAACTGGTCCATAATTTTTGTTCAGAGAGGTCATGGTTTGAAATTTGATTCGTCTCAAGCAATCACATGATGTGATTTCGCAGTTCAGAGTTCTCCAAGCTTGAACTTTCCAATGCTGCAAACTGTAAAATTTGTCGCATGAGTTTGCATTCCAGGTCTGCAGCATTCACATGCGTATGAATGGAAGACTATAGGGAGAAAAGTGCAGTGTGACCGGGACTTTAAGCTGTAACTCTAATTAAACACACCTGATAAAACTAATTAAGGCTTGTTAGAAATCTACAGGTAATGTTGAAGCAGGGTGGGTTCTAAACTTTGCTGCTCTGCAGTTCTCCAGTAACTTGGAGTTTGACCCCCATGGTATATAGCAGGGGTGCTCAATCCTGTTCCTGGAGATCTACGTTCCTGCAGATTTCAGTTGCTACCCATATCAAACACACCTGCCTGTAATTATAATGTGGTGTTCAGGTCCTAATTAATTGGTTTAGGTGTGTTTGATATGGATAGCAACTGAAATCTGCAGGAAGGTAGATCTCCAGGAAAAGGATTAAGCACCCCTGGTTTAAAGCATACTTTTAAAGCAACTGCTAACATTTATCACAATCACATATCCAATAAACACACACACACGCGTGCATGCACACACACACACACAAAGTGCTGCAGTGAAATGTGTTACTCTCTCCTCAATGCTCACCATGCAAAAAAAAAAACTGAACAGCAAAAAGCACAAAATAATTATTTTAAATTTTAAAGTTTTAAATAATTAAAAGCTCTGTCAAATCTCAAAAAGTTTAAAATAATTATAGAAAACAAAAATAAAGTTGGCAACACCGAAAAACCAAAGGATCCAATCTTTTATTATAATTATCTCATGACAACAAACTTTTTTATTGTTTCTAATATAAATTCATAGATGGAAACACAGCTCTGAAAAATACTTAGCAACAAACTCACAACCTGGGACCGGACAGGGGAGCTTTTGTGTGTGGATGGCTATGTGTATCATGTTTTTGTGATTCCCTGTGATGATGTGCACATGTTACCTTACTGAGATGATGGAATTTAATTTTGGCTTAGTTGCCAGAAAGATACATACAACTGTTAGCATCTGTACATTATGGCAGTATGCAATATAAAATAAATACATATTCTTAAACAAAAGTAATGTAAGAAGTTATATGAGGAGATGCTAACTAGCTAACAATGTAGCTTTCAAGTACACAGTTCAAGATAACAACAATGTAGCTTTCAAGTACACAGTTCAAGATAACAACAATATAACTTAAAACACAGCCTTATTTTATAAACCCTCAAAAACATTTGAACACATTTTACTTACTCATTTCAGATTCTTATTTAAAGCCTAAAACATATCAGACTCTACATCTGAATTGATAGACAGAGAATAGAGCACACTCAGCAGTAAACAAATCAAACACCTGGCTCTCTTAAAGGGCCGGCATTTTCTGAAAACTCTTTCTAACACCTTTGTGTTTAGAATAAGACGGACAGCCTGTGGGAGTGTGTGGTGATGCCTAAATCATTGTTTTTTTACAGTTATTTACTGCACAATCTACAGAGTAACAGTGCAGTTATACTAATTAAACACACCTGATCAAACTAAATCTAAAGGTAGTGTTTTAAAGCAGGGCTGGAACTAAATTCTACTAGGCTGTGGCCTTCCAGGAGTTTGACACCCCTGGTACATAGCATATTTTCAAAGCAACTGCCTACATTAATCATAGTTATGCACATATTGTTTAATAAAAACAATAAAAATATACTATAATATAAACTTCATCCATAGAAAAAAAAATAAATAAATAATCTGATTCTCATGTCGTTCCAAATCCGTAGTAATAATAAAAAACACAACAAATATCATGATTTATACATTTATTTAGGAAAGCCTTTATACTGTTAATGGCACTTTTACTTGCCAGTTTTCCAGACAAATTCATTGAGTCCCTGCAAAAATGTATGTGCGTGTTATATATATATATATATATATATATATATATATATATATATATATATATATATATATATATATATATATATATATATATATATATTTTATTTTATTATTATTTTTTTTTAAATAACACATTTTTACTAGTTAATTAGCAAAATACTAATATTCAGTTGAAAGTGCAATTTAAAATCTTAACTATAGGTCAAACTAGGCAATTAAATTAGATTAATTATAGAAAAAGTAAACAAAGTTATAAAAATTATTGTGACAATTTCTTTGCTCTGTGTGAATATTTTTGCCTTTAAATGCATTTCGTCCATATCTTACACTTATCTTTTAATAAGCTCTGTGGCATTGGTTGACTCTTGATACACAATGTTAAAAACATAAAAGGAACCAAAGAAAACACAGAGATAAAATAAATATAAAATAGCAACATAAAGCATCAGAGTAGATGGGGCAGTAATGGTTGAACAGTAATTTACCATTTATTATCACAGTAAATATCTGTAATGGTACATAGAGTAAATTACTGTAATTTATTCTTTGCACTACAGAATTTCATACAAATCCTGCTCCTTTTACAGTAAAATACTGTTTCTTTTCATTACAGCTAAACACTGGCTATTTTATAGTTATTTACTTCATAATCTACAGTAAGGGTTAACAGTGTATGCTTTGAGCCACTGGGGAAACTGGTAACAGCAGAGAAGCTATCTATACGGAGGTAAGCGGTCAGCTGGTAGCGATAAAAGGAACAGAAGACGTCGGCGGCATCGTACTGCTCGGTAGCATTCGTTTTAAAGACAAAATTCAGCCACACGTACCTCTGGCTACATAATTTGCGCTCTCCAGAAATGTAGACAGGGGTACATATCCACAATAAGCCTGTGTTGAACACAAAACACCAGCATTTTGAAACTCAAACAGAGTTTTCAAAACACTCCATTTTCCCTGGTCGAAGATGCTTCAAAACGTATGCATTTTAAAACAAAAACACATTAGCATAGATGGCAGCAGAATTTTGAGTTTTGAGTAAACTATTTTAACACATTTTAGCAGGGATTATATCTAATTATAATAGATACAGTTGTACATGGGCTGAAATGGATTTGTACAGGTACCACTAAGTCATATTGTGTCATATTTTATTTGTCTTATGTTTAAAAAAAAAAGTCTGACAGGCAAGTGATGTAATCTTGAGGTTTCTCATTTCTGTGACCCTTTCACACTCCTCCGGTTGCTTTAAATATCAGAGCAAGGCATAAATGCCACGAGTAATTAGTAATGATGATGGTAAGGACAGGAAGATCCTTTAAAAACCCCGAATGACAAGGGGCAGAGAGTGAGGAGGCGAGAGGTTCAGCATTGATCCACAGAAATACTGAACCCCACCTGCTGCGGGCATCCAAACGAAAGGTTCAATGCCATTTCTGTGAACTTCTCAATGGATTTAAATACAAAAACTGTCTTTTACGAATCTAGGACGTCTCCGGTCTTTCTCTTTAACTTTCTTTCTGTCAAAGTCTCGTATTTCTCCTTTTTTTCCCCTCTTTTATTGTCTGACAGGTACTGAACAATGGGTTGTAATTAGATGAACTGGTTTTCTTACTTGTAAACAGGAAGCATTATGGGTAATGGTGCAGATAGGTGAGGGGCGATTTCCAGCAGATTGGCACGTTCATGAAGGGCTTCTTTCACCATCATGTACTGTGAATGCAGAAAAACAACAGTAAAACTTAAAATTCATGATTCACATAGTCATACTTTTAGGGAATATATGATATACTGTATGTAATTTAGGTTGTAGAACAAACCATGAAAATCTCGTTCATTGTAACTTACTCATAAATTGAAAAGCTGCAATAAAAAACCCTTAAAAGTGTAAAGTAATGTACAAAACTAATCATAAAAATTTAAGTAAAAAAAATTCAAGATGTCTAATGTTCAAAATAATTTTTTATGTATAATATAAATAAATATTTACTGTGTATTGGTTAATAGATTTAAAAGATTCAAAGATTTAAAACTATTGTTATATTTTATATTTTGGGGCCGCACTGTGTTCTTGAAATCTAGTATTTCTTCAACCGATTCTTGTACAAAATATGACTATGAATATTTATAGGTTTCTGGTATGTTGGTAAATAAATTGCAGTTAATCTGAATTATACTTCAGTAGGTGGCAACTGTAATTTTTTTATTATTGTTTATTGTTTTGATCAGAAAAAAGTAAACAGGACACAATATTCAGGCAAGAACTCAAAAATTAAAATAGTTCAAATATTCAAATATTTATATAATATTTACAACTGGGAAAATAAGTAATGAACACTTCACTATTTTTCTCAGAAAACATATTTCTAAAGGTGCTGTTGATTTGAAATGTCCCCTGGATGTTGGTAACAACCAATGAAATTCATATATGAAAAGAAAACAAATCTAATTAGTTTCAAAATTAAGTTATGCGTAATAAAATGAAATGACACCGGGAAAAAGTATTGAACACACGAAGAAAGGGAGGTGTAGAAAGGCAGTGAAAGCCCAGACAGCTGCTAAAATCTCTCAGTAGTTCTTCAGCAACCCTTTGCCCTTCATAATTGTAATTTAATCTTAGCTGCTTCACTCCAACATCTACATTGTCACGATGATGAAGATGAAGCTAGGGACATTTCAGCAAGACAATAATCCAAAACAGCCAAGAAAACTCTCAAATGCTTTCAGAGAAAAAAAAATCAAGCTGTAGAATGGCCCAGCCAATCACCTGACCTGAGTCCAATAAAAAAAAAAAATACAAATTAAAATTTTATAGACGAGACCCACAGAACCATTAAGATTTTTACACTCTGTTTAAGTCTGTGAAAAATTCATGCCTGAGCAATGCATGAAACTTCATTTTCCATATGAGAGGTGTCTTTAAGCAGCCATCACCAAAAAGCCTTACTGTATATATAAAGTATTAAATATATTTCAGTAGTTTAGTACTTTCTCCTTGTGTCATTTAATTGTTATCACACATAACTATTTCAGTTTTTTTTGTTTGGTTTTTATGTTTGTGTTGTTTGGGGCTTTTACCAAAATCTGTTTCAATTTCAAGTCAACAGCTCCTTTAGAAATACAGTATTATTTCCAGAAAAAAACATGACATGTTTAATACTTATTTTCCCTGCTGTATGATAAATATTTAACACTGATGCACAGCATAAAATTATAACATAATAACCCTGATTGGTCACACATTGGTTTAAGTCACAATTCACACTATTAACTACAGGCTTATTACCTGCCTATTATTAAGATATTAATTGCGTTTTAGTAAATATAAAGTATCTTATTCTACGTACCTGATCCTCCCCAATACCTAAACCCAATTAATACACTAATAGCTAAAAAAACAGCTAATAAGTAGTTTATTGACCCAACAGCCTTAGTTAATGGTTTGTAAATATGAATATATTGTGATTTATAGATTAAGTGTTACCACCTTATTTATAATAATAAAACCATATTTTAAATGCATTTATTCCTGTTGTTAATTAAATCGTCCGACTACTGTTGAATGCAGTTATTTCAAGTTTTAAATTTGAAAGTGCAAATTTCTTACTGTCATTTAAAGCCTCTTTTTTATTGTATCAAAATTTCAGTAATAAGAAAAAGTTGTTGGTCAAGCTATCCAGTATATTCTGGTTATTAATCCTCCGCTGTGATGTTTCAGACCTGCAGTATCCTACTAAATGTTTGTCTTTCTCTCAGTCTGTCTTCTAGCTGCTCAAAATGTCACAGTGATGGCGCAAGCAGCCTCGTAATCCTTCTTCGAAATATTAGGGGCAAATCGGGAAAAATGGGGCCTTCACCTGCTCATAATCTAGTTTCATGATGGCTTTCTGCAGATAGCGGACTCCTCCGTGAATGAGCTTGGTGCTCCTGCTGCTGGTGCCCGATGAAAAATCACTGCGTTCTACTAGGGCGGTCTTCAGATCTGGACGAGGGGGCAGAAAGACAGGTATGGAACGGATTAGACAATGCACTGGCATTTCGAGACCTTCTGCTGCCAAATATTTAGACTGCGGCTGCTGTCATTTACATACGGCTTTCTCCGCTATATGTAATATCACAACATGCTTATTGCACCCGGGCACATTCTAATGAGAAGAAAACCTTTTTATGAAATCCAATTGAAATTATCACATTTGAGAGGATAGTACACCCTGAAAAAAGGAACATTTTCTGGTAATTTACTCCACGGGTCATCCAGGATGTAGGTGACCTTTTTTATTAACCAGAAAATGTTTTTATTTTTATTTTGTAATATCTTTAGCTAAAAAAAACGGTTCTTGGTGATTTAGGGAATGCAAGTCAATGAAGAAGTATATTTTTGACCTAAAAATGTAAAAAAGAAAAGAAATAGTCCTTTCAATGCGGTCAATATATACATATACACTCAACGGCCACTTTATTAGGTACACCTGTCCAAATGCTCATTAACACAATTTTTTTATTCAGCCAATTACATGTCAGCAACTCAATGAACTTAGGCAAGTAGACATGATCAAGACCTGCTGCAGTTCAAACTGAGCATCAGAATGGGGAAAAAAAAGGTGATTTAAGTGACTTTGAATGTGGCACGGTTGTTAGTGCCAGACGGGCTGATCTGAGTATTTCAGAAACTGCTGATCTACTGGGTTTTTCACGCACAACCCTCTCTAGGGTTTACAGAGAATGGTTCGAAAAAGAGAAAATATCCAGTGAGCGGCAGTTCTTTGGGCGCAAATGCCTTATTGATACCAGAGGTCAGAGGAGAATGACCAGACTGGTTCCAGCTGATAGAAAGGAAACTCAGTAACTCAAATAGCCACTAGTTACAACCAAGATATACAGAAGAGCATCTCTGAATGCACAACCTTGAGGACCACACCAGGTGCCACTCCTGTCAGTTAAGAACAGGAAACTAAAGTTACAATTCACACAGGCTCTCCAAAATTGGACAATAGAAGATTGGATAAACTTTGTTTGGTCTGATGAGTGTCGATTTCGGCTGTGACATTCAGATGGTAGCGTCAGAATTAGGTATCAACAACATGAAAGCATGGATTCATCCTGCCTTGTATCAATGGTTCAGGCAGGTGGTGGTGGTATAATGGTGTGGGGGATATTTTCTTGGCACACTCTGGGCCCATTAGTACCATTCGAGCATCGTGTCAACGCCACAGCCTACCTGAGTATTGTTGCTGACCATGTCCATTCCCTTATGACCACAGTGTACCCATCTTCTGATGGCTACTTCCAGCAGGATAACATGTCATGTCATAAAGCGTGAATTATCTCAAACTGGTTTCTTGAACATGACAATGAGTTCACTGTACTCAAATGGTCTCCACAGTTACCAGATCTCAATCCAATAGAGCACCTTTGAGATGTGGTGAAATGGGAGATTCGCATTTTGGATGTGCAGCCGACAAATCTGCAGCAACTGCGTTATGCTATCATGTCAATATGGACCAAAATCTCTGAGGAATATTTCCAGTACCTTGTTGAATCTATGCCACGAAGGATTAAGGCAGTTTTGAAGGCAAAAGGGGGTCCAACCTGGGACAAGTAAGGTGTACCTAATAAAGTGGCCAGTAAGTGTATATACTGCTTAATCTATTAATTAGGATATAGAATTATTTTTTTTGTGATATGAGACTTTTGTTATATCGCCCAGCCTTACCAAGAACTGATTAAATGTGTACCTTAAATGCAATATTAGATGCTGTGAATAAAAGTATGTCAAAACCATGAAATAAAAATGTGAAATGATATTAGTGCTTATTCTGAACCATCCAACCTATGGTATGTGAAAAATATACTATCTCAGTTGACAAGAAAATATTGATTGTTTACATTCCCAACTTTTGACTGTTAATATGTGACTGAAATATTTCAGTCACATAAAAATGAAAAAAGCCAATAACAGTAATATCATACAGTGATTATTTCACTTCACAAGACCTCAAGATATCATCGAGAGCAGGGATGGCCAACCCTGTTCCTTGAGATCTAGCCATATCAAACACACCTGCCTGTAATTATCAAGTGCTGTTCAGGTTCTAATTAATTGGTTCAGTAGTGTTTGATCTCTGCAGGATGGTAGAACCCCAGGAACACGGTTGAGCATCCCTAATCTAAAACCAAATGCATTCATTTTGTTTTGCTTATGTATGTTTTTTTAACTCTTAACTTGCATTTAATACGTTACAAAAAACTGTTGAAAAAAAACTTTTTCTCTGTGCGTTTCACTGAAGAAAATAAACCACTTTCATCTTGGATGGTCTGAGGATTAGTAAATTAACATGGACAAAGTGATACAGTTCACTCAAAAATGAAAATGTCTTAAACATTTGTCCTTCTGCTGAGCACAAAGCAAGATATTCTGAGAAATGTTGGGTAAAAAAGCAGCCATTGTCATCCATAGAACACTGTCAGAAATAAAGGTACGACAGCTGTCACTGGGGTGTTACCTTTTCAAAAGGTACACATTTCAACCTAAAAGGTCCATATTAATACCTCAGGGACAAGGTTATAATAGTTTAGGATTTTTCATTAGTTTTCATTTCTTTTATGTTTTGACTATTTGTTTTCAAATTCAGTTAGTTTTTATTCGTTTTTAGAGGCAGATTTACTAGTTTTTTTTAGTTTCTATATTTTGAAATTGCTTAGTTTTAGTTCAGTTTTTATTAGTTTCAGTATTAATTTTAGTTTATTTTTCTAAATAAGGATATTTGTTAGGTGCAAGATTCAAAATCAAAAGAATAAATATTGTATGATAAAAAACTCTTTTTTTTTTTTTAAACCTGTATTCAGAGGACACATGACTACTATCATCCACCGCTACCATCTACCCATCCTCAATCTGAAATACAGCAGCCTACAACAGCAGCCTTAAGTACAATAAGTGTGCAAGGCTGCTTCTGAGGTTAGATACACAGTAGTGACGGGAAGTTCAGATCTTTAATGCGGATGTTTGAACTCAACATGGCAAAATTATGCAGTCAGTGATAGTAATTTCAGTCAGTTAAAACATCACCATGATCTGAAAAATGTCTTACAGTAAAGTTTTGCAGCCAAACTGAAGCATGATTCACTTATTTAAATTCCATTACGATTTTCTGTTATGAAATAAACTTACGTTTTTTTCTCCAGATCCTCTCGTTTAATTCCTCAGTTACCCGCGGTGCAGTTGTTCAAGTTTAGTTCAGTTACAGCAGGCTGTCATGTACTGTACTGTTTGTGTTTGGTTCACTGAATCACGCTTGCGCAGTATTATCGGTTCACTGCTTCTCAAATTTGATCTCTGTGTAACATTGCTGTTCTAAAAACTGAATAAGAGTATATATTGGATTGTTTAGAGTTAGAGGGGGGTATTAGGCTCGTTAAAAAGTAAGTAGTTTGTGGCTAACTGCTTACAGGAGACACGAATCGTTTCAAATGATTCAGTTCGATTTGGTGAACTCGCTCAGCCCATTATTGGTCACAAATGTGTTAAAGTAGTAGTTTTAAGTGTCTGTATTTAATACTGTCACCATGCTGCTGTCATGTACACTCTTTGTCTTTGTCGCTGGATCAACAGCGAGGATGACTGGGGGAAAACCGGCTCAATCCGGCTAATGGCAGCAGGACTACAGACTCTTAGGTGCCATATTATCAAACACACATCTAGTTTTTTTTCTTTAACTCTCGTTTTTATTTTTATTTCAGTTAAAGACAATTATTTCAAATTTTAGTTTTCGTTTTTTCGTTTGTTTTCATTAACTATAATAACCTTGCTCAGGGATACATATTAGTATCTAAAAAGTACAAAATTGTACCTCTCAAATGTTTTAGGTACTAATATATATATTTTAAGGTATCAATATAGACCTTTTAAAAAGGTAACACCCCAGTGACAGCTTTGATACCTCTATTTCCGACAGTGTAGGGACAAAAAATACTATGGAAGTCATTGGCTAATTTTGTCCCATTGTTTTCCTGTGTTCAACAAAAGAAAGTAGTTCAAACAGGTTTAAAACAAGTGGAGGATGAGTAGATGATGACAAAATTTTACATTTTGGCCTTTAAAAACAAGACAGTAGCTATGTTTTGATCCAAAGATGTCAATTAAATTTATGCGCAAAATTGTAATATCTTGTTTATAAAACTATCATCACTTTTTGATAAACTGGTGCAAAATATCAAAAAGTAAGTCTTTATCTTATATAATAAATCACTTGCACCTCAGAAGATGAAGCTAACCCACAATGAATTTTTTCTTATTGGATAGAAAGTTTATCCTACTCAGTTCTCAATGCGCATAAGTTTCCATCAAGCAATTTCTTAAGCAATATTCAAAAATGCGCATAAAAATTTATATGACCAATTCATGGTTGAACTGAAAATGAACATGAGCTAAACAAACATGCTTATCTACAGTTAATATACACAGTAACTACTGCAACTCAAAGTACATACTCCGTGTGACAGCATCTAAGGCACATCCTGAGCCCGTGGCTCCGCCGCCAACAACCAGGACATCAAACTCCTCTGTGTTTCGCAGTGTTGAAAGCTGTTCCTCTCTTGTAGGAAGAGCATCTTTAAACGGCACCTTTAGCTCACCCTGTGCCTCGACATATGCCAACCGAGCCTGAACGCATCCAGAAAAACAAGAGGATGTCAATAAAATTACAACAATAAGCTTTAGACTCTTTAAAGATTCAATCCAGAACTGACGATCCAATTTACAATTACATTAAATCACAGTTCTAAGAATTATTGCTACACAAGTTGTTATTGCTAAATCTAGAAGCTTTCGAACAGATTTAATTTCTGGATTGATCTTTAATCTATAATAATAATAGTAAAATGAAAATCTAAGTTCAAATTAAGTTTAAATAGTAAGCAGATGTCTATAAATTGACTAGATAAACATTGAACATGCACTTTTGATAATAATCACATCAAGACAACATAGAAGGTATTTCATGAAACGTTACGTTAGTAACCATGCCAAGAGGTAGAAATTAAGGGGATTGAATAATGCTTCAAATTAGTGTTGGATTATTAAAGTTCTAGATCGGTTAGTACAGTGAAATATTCCAGTACTAGTTTTAGTTTTAGGACAGTTAACCCTTTAGCATTCATGATATGGTCACTCTTTATGGCAACTTGCACTGTGACTTTTCATATTATGAGAGTAATATGAGTGACCCTGGACCACAAAAACAGCAATATAGTTATGTTGGCAGGTATATTTTGGCAATTTTTCTTCTATGCCAAAAATCCTTGAAATATAAAAAAACACTCCACTTTTTTCCTCTGAAGTTAAACAGTTGAGTTTTGACATTTTTGAATCCATTCAGCTGATCTCTGGGTCTGACAGGAGCACTTTTAGCTTAGACCCCGTCTACACTAATACGTTTAAGTTTTTAAAAGCATAAGTTTTGCTATAGCGTTACGCCATCCGTCAAAAACAGAGCTTTTTGAAAACGCTGGAGAGGTCGTTTTTATTTTAAACCACTGCTACCCCATGTCAGCGTGGATGGGGGAAAACAGAGACATCTGAAAACAGAGATGGGGCTGCAGACATTCACCTGATTCATCTGATTGGGGCTTTTTTCTCAATATTAATTATCCCACACACAGTTCAGTCTTGCATCTTCTTTTTATAAGTTCAGACTTCGCAGGTTTGATATGGAAAAAAAAAAAACTCCTGAGGACACATCGGGTAAATCTTTGAAGGTAACAGAGTGCTTTATAAACTCATTCACATCACCCTGGATACGTTGTTTCACTTTCTTAACAATAAAATGAAAACATGAACTAACTGCCTATTCTCATTTTGATATTAGCAACTTAACAGACACCGAACATATGACTTTATATGAACGTCAGCTTCACTGTATGCATATTTATAACAAAACGGAGTCTATAACATAACTGCTTCCTTTCATTTTCTTCGAAAACTATGAAACATACCCTGTCTCTTTTACTGAATATCAGTTTTAATAATCAATAATGGCCAATATAGAACGCCAGTGTGGATAATTTTTTTCTAAAAAGTTATTAGTGTAAATGGGGTCTTAGGTTAGCATAGATCATTGAATCGGTTTAGACCATTAGCATCCTTCTCAAAAAATACCAAGCTGCAGCTATGGTACGGCAACAAAGTTTCTTGATTATTATATGAATGAATGAGAGTATACTTCCTAACCATTTCAGCAAAAATTTCCGTAGACTAGGGTTGTCATGATAATGGAATTCGGTACCAATCGATACTAAAATTTAAAAAATGTTTTTTTTCCGCTTACATTTGAGCACTGTTGAGCACATTCCTAAACACCGCTGGTTTGCCATTGATATGGCGACACTGGAGCATTTTAAAGTCACGTTGACAAGCTGGTTTGTCTATAAGCTGACATACGAGCGATCCGCTGATGAATCACGGCTTTAAAAAACTTCAGTGTCCCTGTCTCTGTCGTTACCCTCAGTAAACAGAGGTAAGTTCAGTGAACTGATGACTTTCACAGTCAATCACAGTCATTTCTGTAGAGCACTCAAATGTTAGCGTCAAATAAATATTTTTAAAATTTTAGTATCGATTGGTACCGAATTCCAGTATCATGACAACCCTAGTCTACGGAAATTTTCTATGCTGATATGTTGCAATCTATGCAACGATAGTTGCAGAAGAGTCAAGTTGACATAAGAAAATCAAAACTCTTTCCTGAATTTTTTGAGAGACACTGCTAATGGTCTAATCTGGTTCAATAATTTATGCTAAGCTAAAATCCATTACACCTTTTCCAGACATTGGCTGAATAAATAATAAAAAAAAAGATAAAACTCAACTCTTTGGGCCCTATTTTGACGATCCAGGCGCAAAGTCCAAAGCGCCTTGGCGCATGGTCTAGCAGGGTTGAGCTTATTCTCTTAATGACTTCTAGGTGTGTTTTGAGAAAAAAAAACAATCAGAGTATCATCTCCCATTCCCTTTAAGAGTCAGTTGTTACGCGCCACAGTGCATTTGCTATTTACATGGCGGACTTTGTAAGTGGAAAAACTAAATGCTTTAATAGCGAGTAAACAGTTAAATAGAGCATCTACAGCGCGAGAATGAGAGATGAGCGTCCTCATTCTTTACTTTTACTTTCACTCTCGTGCATAGGAAAATGTGTTGTGCGCACAGGCATCTATTAGCATACATAATTCATTTTGTTTGCTAAGCGCAAAGATTTGTTTTAAAACTATTTCTAAATTCAGTTTTAATTTTCAGCAAACGAATAAATGAACAATAATAACGAAATGTGGTCAGAAAGACCTGCTTTGATCTGGTCTATTGAACAGTGTATTTTAGTTCCTCAAAATAGCAATGCGCCAGCGATGTGCCTTAACACGCCTTCTTTTTTGTACTAGAATGCCTATGTGCGCACATATGAGTGCAAATGCATTTTCTATTTAAACAGTGTGCTGCAAAACGTCAAAATGACTCTTGCGTCGAGCTGAAACTAGCAAACAACAAAGTAGTCGCTTTGCGCCACATTGCGCTGGGTGTATGATAGGGCCCTTTATCTCTAGGTGAGTTGTAAAATGAGCTCATGAGTGTTCCTTTAAGTAAAGATCATATTCTATAAAAATATTTTGTAAATCTCTTACTGTAAATATATCAAAACCTGTTTTTTATTAGTTATATGCATTGCTGAGTACTTAATTTGGACAACTTTAAACGCAATTTTCTATTTAGATTTTTGGCCTTAAGGCCAGTTCACACCAGGATGCGTTTTGCTCTCGTTTTTCGTCAACGTTTGATGGCTTGTGACTAAATAAAGGGCGCCAATATAATCGTGCACACCAACACGCAAAACGACAGATGTAAAAGTGTTATATTTTAAAGAAACGCTGCATGCTCAATTTTTGTTTTGACGCACCATGTCAAAACCTTGTGTAACGCCATCTAACATCGAGGAGTGATCTTGCATACTCTTCTGCTTAACGTCAGTAAAAATCGCTTGAATTTGAATCTGGAAAAATGTCTCGAAAAACGATGACGATAAACGCAAACGAAAAGCTTCCCAGTGTATACGAGCCTTAAGAGTCCAAATGTTCAAATAGTTGTATCTTGGTCCAATATTATCCTATTCTAACAAACCATACATCAATGGAAAGATTTTTATTTAGCAAAAATAAACTTTCATGACTGGTTTTGTGGTCCAGGGTCACGTCTTATTACATCCTCATGTTTGACATCAGGTATAAACACTCTTGTTTTCAATAAATCCCCTTATCAATAACCTCAAATCTGAAATAATTGAAAAGAGAGTGAACTGGTGAATGAACAGCTGCCAATCGAAGGCAAAAAAGACCCCAAAAATTCAAATGATGAGAAAACAAGCCAGTGCGAAGCTAGGTGTCGAGGGTTTTAGCCATAATGAAACGTTTTATTCATTTTTTCGTTAGCATTTGGCCTAAATGATTACATCAATCTGCCCCCAAAAGCCGGTAGGGTCCATTTGACTTGCAAATGACCAAATGAGCCCAGACATTTGCAATTTAGACAGTAATAGCATGTAAAAACAAGATTCAGTAATTAGTGTCTATTTCCAAGGACAGACATATTTAAAACATCCGCACACTATTAAGAGAGGCTGTCCTGCAATCAGGACAAGTGTGTGACGGAAACAGAGAATTTCATGCAAATCGGCCACCGCAGTGTGATACTTCAGTCAGAGTGTAACAGTGCCCTTGCCATAGAGGAGACAAACAGGCACTCACAACACACACCCACACCCACACACACACAGACACACTCACCAAATTAACATTACAATCCCAAAGATTAGCATCTGTCACATGCATGATTGCAAGCAAATTTTTGAAAGAAGATGTATTCTTTCTCTTTTGACTTTTGCTTACCCTTTTAGGCTGCATTGAGATGACACGAGGGACAAATAAACATAAATAAATGGAGAAACATCAGAACAAAAGTTTGTGTCAGTGAATCGCATAACATGGGATGCAAATGCAGATGACAAAGTGATGCTGTGGTACAGAGACTTTTGAAAGTCTCTTCAAATCAAATCAGTAAATTGAATGAAGAAGGTTTAACCTATGGTAAAGTGGTTGTAAAATAAAGGGCCGCAAGGGACCACTGGAGGGTGTGTGGAAATATTTGGAGAAAATGCATAAAACATGTAGACATATATTTACATATTTAACAAAATATGTAATAATTAAAATAAAATATTAAATTAATTAAACATTTTAACATAAATTAATACTTTTTTTTATAAAAAACAGCTAGAATAAATAAATTTTTACAAAAAAGAACAACTAAAATACATTACAAGTTCAATTATAATAATAATGTCTTGTCAAATTATTAATACGAAATATACATTTTTAAATAAATAAATAAAAGATGTTTTTATAAAAAAATGCATTCCAATTTAAATAATAATAGTGGTAATAATAATAATAATAATAATAATAATAATAATAATAATAATAAGAATGTATTACCAAATTATCAATACAGAAACATGATTACTATGATTCAAATGTATAATGCAATAATGTAATCAAAATAAAAATAAAATATTAAAATTAAACATTATATACATTTATAAATTAATAAAAATTTTTTATTGATTTATTAATGTATTAAATGTAACTTTAAACAAAAAACAACTAAAATGCATTCCAATTTGAATTATAATAATAATGTATTATAAATAAATGAAAAAAACAAATGCAAATGTGGTTAAACTGAAAACTAAAATAAATTATTAAAATAAACTAATTATTGAATTTAAAAAAATTATAATTGAATGTAAATGAAACCACATATTTTCTAAATAGTATTTTAGACCCATTAATAATAATAATTCAATTAAAAATGTAAAAACACCTTACCAATTTGTTTACAAATATGTGCATGTGTATATATATATATATATATATATATATATATATATATATATATATATATATATATATATATATATATATATATATATATATATATATATATATATATACACACACACACATACAAACTCAAGTTCTCCCATAACTGTTTATCTTTTTTGGCCAAATTAATAGTGTAGTGACAATCTCCTAGGCAACCGCATCCTTGAAAGTGCATAATTCTCTCGCTCCCTGGAGTTTCATTGGGATTGGAACAGTTGAGATGCAAGATAATGGACAAAATGGGCTTGGGAAGATTTAAATAAATGATGAGAGAGAAAATCAGGACTCCCATTGCTCTTCAAGGGTCTGCCTTTTTTTCCTCCATTTGTTTCAGAAAGCCTTGTTGATTATCTTAATCTACTTGACCTTCCGTTATTTGGTATAGCATCTAAACAGACGAGACCCCTGGGGTTCTTACTAGTTTAAATACACACAGAACATGGTGTGTGACACACTCCCTGATGGCGTGAATGGGGATCAGATTGTTCATGATTACATATTCAAGAGAGATCTTTTAAACAATGTGTGTGTCACTGTTCGACTCTAATCTCCCTTTAGCAAACACAACCTGATTTTAATAAGATAGTCCACCATAGAGAGAGAACGGCCCGAGTTCGGAGACTTGAGGCACTACCTGAAGGTGTTTTGGAGATTCGTTAATGTAACTGGATTTGCTAGGTCTGATCTTAATGAGATTTGTCGTATGCTCTCGTGAACTCCCGTTGACCACACGAAAACATGAATAGGCTATTTAAGGGGACGGTTATAAATAAAGTGATCTGGGATTTGATATTGGCATAGAGGGTTTGAGGTAAAGGTGCAATAGGAGATCTAGGAAAATGCTAATGTTAGCCTGATAGCGCTCAAAGCATCAAAATCTATGCCTCCTGAACATTTGTGTGTGCACTAGAGAACTTCACTAAATCATATAACATTTACCAGAGAGAAAACTTTAGAGTACAGTTAGGCCGTACTCACACTAGGTACAGTTGCCTCGAACCGGGCCAAAGCACGCTTGTTCCCCCTCCCGTCTCCCACGACGGCCCGCGCTCACACCACAAACGGGCTTCGGCACGCTTACGTCATTGCTGCTGCGCTGTTCAGTGAGAAGCGCTCTCTCACTCAGCAGCACAGTGGAGATTTCTCTAGTTATATCGTTTCGGTCGTTTGATATGCTGTCAAATATTTCGCCAAACAGTCCTTAGGGATGCGGGGACACGCAGTCAGATATTTCGCCGAACAGATCCGCCACTTTTGGCGCTCATAAACAATCATAAAGCTCTCATGCTGCAGGAATGAGGAGGTCTGCTGAAGCTGCGCAGCTGTCGTGCTGTGAGCAGTTCTCGTCTTTAATAAACTACGGCAGTTTGCGTTCACTGAACAGTAAGAATGAATTATAAATCCATATGAAACAGTCCCTTTAAAGTCACGTCTCGCTTTCAGTTTCGGCCTTTGGCGAGTTTTGCACTCACACACAAAAGCCCAAAGTGAACCGCGCTCAGGCACACCTCTTCCAACCGGGCCAGGGCCGGCCAAGTGAACCGTGCTTGAGCCCGATTCAGCGCACTCACACTTCTCAAACGATCCGGGAAACGGGCCTGGGCACGGTACGGATGGCATAGTGTGAGTAGGCCCTTAGTTATTACAATACATAACTTTAACAAAAGATGGTAGGTTGTCCATGACATAATGCTTTCTGTGCAAGTGGGACATGCAGAAATACGCAATTACACAGGGCCAGACAGAATGTGCCAATCCAGACTCATTATGGATACGCACCCCTATATTCATTTCTGGAGAGCGCGAAATACCTCGCAGGATGTTTTTTTTTTGTTGCAGTTTTAGTTTTTGCAAATCCCCCAGAGGCTGCTGGGTATGATTTTTCAGATCTCAAATTTCTCTCGCAAGTTCCATTCGTGCCTGTTCTTCTAACTTAAATTCACCAGAGGTCGCTGTCAACTGACTAACTGACTGATGGATCAATCCCCCCGCCTACCCCCTTCCCTAAACCCAACTAATAGCGTTTTTAAAAGCGCCGACTGACCCGCCCACCCACCTGATTTTTTTACCACGTTTTCAGATCTTACCACGTTCTCACCCTGCTATTTACTTGTTAATTTTATTTTTTGCTTTTTTTGTTTTGTTTCACCTGCTTTCTAGCACCATTCTTCACCAGACTCGAACCCCATCTTCACGGTCAACTCTGCTCAGATCCGTCAATGTACGCAGCGAGCCACCGGGCAAACTGGTAACAGCAGAAAAGCAGTCCACACAGAGGTAAGCGGTCAGCTGGTAGGGTGAAAAGAAACAGAAGCCGTCGGCGGCATCATACTGCCCTGTACCGTTTGCTTTAAAAACTTAATGAAGCCATGCGTAGCTCTGGCTACATAATTCGCACTCTCCAGAAATGTATAAAGGGGTATGTAATCCCAATGAGCCTGTGTTGGAATCTGCAGACATTTTTTGTTATTTCGGTGCAGAATTTTGTAAAACATCTGTGGAATGATTTGGGGAGTATCCGCTTGTTAAGTGTAATGTCACGCGAATCGGCTTCCGGGTCCAATCGCTCTATCAAATGAGGAGTCTCATCAAATTGTAATAATAAACGTTTACAAAGTGCTGTAATACTTTTGAAAATCACAAGCGCAATATACAGTTGAAGTCAAAATTATTAGCACCACTTTATTTATTTATTTTTTATTTTTTAAATATTTCCCAAATTGTGTTTAACAGAGCAGGGAAATTTTCACAATATGTGTCTGATTTTTTTTTCTTCTGGAGAAAGTCTTATTTGATTTTTTTAGGCTAGAAAAAAAGCAGTTTTATATTTTTTAAAAACCATTTTAGGTCAAAATGATTAGCCCCTTTAAGCTATATATTTTTTCAATAGTCTACAGAACAAACCATCGTTATACAATAATTTGCCTAATTACCCTATCCTGCCTAGTTTACCTAATTAACCTAGTTTAGCCTTTAAATGTCACTTTAAACTGTATAGAAGTGTCTTAAAAATATCTAGTAAAATATTATATACTGTCATCATGGCAAAGATAAAATAAATCAGTAATTAGAAATGAGCTATAAAAATTATTATGTTTAGAAATGTGTTGAAAAATCTTCTCTTAGTTAAACAGAAATTGGGGGAAAAAAATAAACATTGAGGCTAATAATTCAGGGGGGCTAATAATTCAACTGTATATATACCTATTATACGACGACCAGAAAGTGATTAATCTTTTATAAATTGTTACAATTTTGGTATTTGTTATGCAGCAAGTCCAGACACTGTTGTGTACACCATGATTTCATATAAAATTCACTTTAATGTGTGATAGGACTAAAAAGTGGCCATAAATAAATATTTTCTCAATTCACATGAGTAGCGGCTTGGACCCAGAAACAATTTTCCATACGTCACAAATACGTCATGACTAAACAATCGTAACTAAAAACTTTTAAAACACATTTAAAAGTTATTACTTTTTATTTCATTTAAGGTTTACAATGCAAATCTAATAAGAACTACTTGTGTAATACACAAAGTAAGTCTTTCATATGTCTACTAGTAGGGCCAGACAGAATCTGCGGACGTTTTTGGCTATTTCTGCTGAGAATTTTGTTAAAAATTTACGGATTTCTGCTGAATTATTTTGGGAATATCGTAACTAAAACCTTAATATGTTCTTTTTAATACATCTTTTTATCTTTAATTTAATGTTTACAATGCAAATCCAATTAGATCCACTTTATTTGGTAAACAAAGCAAGTCTCTCATATAATATCTCTACTAAAAGACAGAAAATATTACTGTGTAAACGGCATTGTACATAAATCAGATGAACATTCTCATATTAGTCAATAATATTACCGAAATGTATTTAAAAACTGAATAAATATAAATTTACACACATTTACTTAAGTAAATAAACAGAATTAATGATGGGCTAAAAATCTGCGGAAATCTGCGGAAAATCTGGATTTCTGCGCACAGATTTGGTGTGGGCCTACTAATAAGTAATAATATTACTTTACAAACCGCATTGTACATAAACTAAATAAACATTTCAATATTATTCAATAATATTACTACAATAAATATAAAAAGTCAATTAATATATATTTACACACATTTACATGATTAAATAATTTAATCGAATGATGGGCTCAACAATCTGTGGATTTCTGCATGCACAGATTCTGTGCGGGTCTAGCAATTACATACAAAGCTCAGCATATAAAAGTACACCCCTCACAAATCTCTCATTTAAATTCCTATTTATAATAGTAAGCTATACAATATTATGTGTGCATATACATTAGTGAGTACTGAAGCCAAATCTGGAGCGTATCTACTTAAATACCTTACGATGACGGTCCAAAAACTAGTACACCCAAATATATATGTTATGGAAAAATATTAAATACAATTTTAAAAAAGAGGAAAAATCAAGAGAAGCAAAAAAAAAAAAAAAAAAAAAAAGGAAAATTTTGTTGAAATTTTGTTGGTTGTTAAATATTATTTTGCTTGAATTAAATTGTATTATCTTTCAATTTCTAAATCTGTTTGGTGACTAAAATATAATTTAAATAAATATATCTGTTTAATAAATCTGTTTTATTCAAATGCACCCAAATACATTGCCTATATTCACTGAAAAATGGATACAAATATTCATTTTCAAAATGGGTTGTACTCAGTTACGCTGAGCACTGAATTTTGACAGGCAGGGACAGCCTATAATAATGTTTGGACCTAACGTTCTGATTTGACAAACTTTTCGTAGACCTTCCACAGAATATTAAAATACATATAAATACATTTGGACCACTTAATTTAATGATTGCTATCAGGATGTGAAGAGACTTCTAGCCAGCATAACAAATTGTTTCTAAAGACAACCAGCTACTGCACCTTTAAGCTGTATCTTTAAGGTTGTATAAAGACAGAGAGCACATTCCTGAGTCAGGATAAGACACGCTTTAGGAGAGACGGGTGTGAACAGCTGCGGTCGGTCTATTCTGTTCTCTAACCTGTAGGAGTCACTGTGTGGATGTGAAATGTGAAACCAAAATGTGTGGTATTTGTCAAAAGATTTGGCCAGAACTTCACATTGAGACCACTGAGAAGAACACTCGCGGTATTTACTGTAAATTAATACCTGATTCTTCCTGTATTCAAAGAACTGTGATAGGCCGACGGCTGTAGCTACAGCTCCGCCCCCTATTAGAGTTCCCTTCAATGCCTTTCTGAAAGCCATGGATCCCTGAAACAGATTTAAAAACATCAGAGAGAGTCATACTTTTGGTATTAGATAATGTTTTAATATTTCTTTATTTTTCCAACTCTTGATAACTGTTATGCAAAAAAAAGCACTGGATATTTTGCACAAAGTACTACATATTTATTATGTTTATTACATATGTTAAATGTAACATGCACAAATTAGCCATTAAAAGCATAAATAAAGCTTTAACATTAATATTTTTTTCTATTTATGAACATCAACCATTTTACAATAACACTTTTCAATAATGCTCCATTAGTTAACACATTTACTAGTTCAATTCTCGATTATTTGTATATCCCTTTTTACAATAACTATTGTCTCAAAGCAGCTTTACAAAAGGTGCACAACATTGCATTACAATCAAATTAAGTTAAAGTTAAAATAAAACTTATTATATATAAACATATTTAACCTGCAGTAGTTTAATTGCATGTTCTAATGTAAACAAACAATGAAGAATGCATTTTTAATACAGTATTTGTTCCTCTTTGTTAACATTAATTAAAAATAAACTTGTTTATTGCTACTCTAGAATTTTTACTAAGATTTCCAGGATTAGACATCAACTAATATGTCGTTTGGTGTAATAATATCTTATTTGGTCAGAAATATTTTGCACAATAATAACTTGATGTCACATTAAAAAGGTCCAAAATTGTTACATACTTTGACACTATCCTTCAAACCTCTGAATTTGATCTATTTGTCACTATTAAGCTTTTAAGCATTTAAAATATCAAAACATTAATAAGTACAGGTTTAATATAAGTATATTGTTCTTTTAACAATCAAAACTGAATGAAAAAGTAATATTTTTTTCTTAAAAGTTATTTAAAACATTATAGTAAAACGTTTCTAAATTTGATGGGGACACCAAAAAAATGGGACAATCCTTCTGACACATAAACAGTGTAAACAAAAAGAATCATTATGTCAAATGTTTATGTCTGAAATTGCTTGATTATTTAAATTGATTTGACTGACAACTTTGTATACATTTTTGCCTACATTCTGAAGATTAAACTAAATAAAATAAGCAATGTCCACACGCTTTCCCAATGGAAATATATAAATTGATAACATCTTTAAAAATACAATTTTTTAAAACAGAGAGCGAGCACATCTAACAAAAAAACTCGCAAAACTACACTTCAAATCGTCACCTTGGAACTATAATGTTCTATCTGCGTTCTGAGTGATTAAGGCATATTGAGCTTTAAAGTTTTTGCATTCCATAGCAATGTAAATAATAAGAACATGTCAATAACTCAATTTTGACAAAAATGTCAGATAGATTCTTTTAATTCTAAGGTGAGGAAATAATTGAGAACCCAAAACAAAAAGAAAAATGAACAGTAACACTTTAAAATAATGGTCCATTAGTTAACATATTTACTAACATGAATTAAGTACGAACAATATTGTATTAATTATAGTTCAATAGTTACTAATGCGTTATTAAAATCCAACATTGTGCTTGTTAACATCAAGTGGCAACCTCCCGCTCTCCGTTGTGAAGCAAATACAGAAGTAACTGAAACTGCAATTCATAAAAAATTCCGCTAGTCCTGGCTCCATAATAGAGCACATTTCTATTGACCCCACTGTTAAAATGGCCAACTTTACAGCAGAAAAAAAGGTGTTTACAGCCTGGTACAAAGAACGATTTTGGTTCATACAGTTGTCATATAGTGTTATGGATTTCATAAATAGCCTTGCATTCACTAACACAGACTATATTTGAACGCTGCGTCTCTTTGCCCTTGTTTAGTATCCACCGGTCGGTGCGATGACGCGCGTACAATATGGCGACAGCGGCCACGCTGACTTGTAACTTCTTTTGCGTTCTTCAGAAATCCATGGCTGACGTCACGAATACTACATCCATATCTTTTACAGCCTACGGTTAACATTTGTAAATGTCCTGTGACTTTAATTTTCTTAAATAATGTTAACAAAGTTGAATAAATAGGCTACTGTAATATATGTAGAATGGTGTTCATTATTTGCTCATGTTATTAAATACATTAACATTGTACTTAGGCATGGGCTGGTATATGATTCTGACGGTATGATAACCTTGGATTAAAATATAACAGTATCACGATGTTATGATTAGTGCTCTAAAATATGTTCTTTTTAAATGTCTGGGTAAAAAACTAAAACTTTTTTCCCCTTTTGAACACAATATATTTTAATTTGAGAAACATTTACCATATTTTGGAGCAGTAAACATGTTAGGTTAAATAATGAAAATCAATCATTGACTTTTGCTGTCTTCATTAGTTTAAAAATCACTCATTTCTTTACGAATCTTTTGATATCTTTCCTCCCGGAGATACTGTTGCCCCAAAAAACAAACAAACCCCCCAAAAAATCTTACATTTACTTTAGGAACAGTATAGTGTACATAATGGACCAATATTTGAAGGTGTTATCAAATTAAACAATCACATTCACCGATTCACAAATTTAACAATCACTCTCCAATCTTGTGATGATGTAATAAACCTGTAATACGACATAACTTCCACATGTCCAGGTCCAGTCTGTGTACATGACTACTGTGCTGACAAGCTGGTGAAGGTCAAAGTAAAGCTATAATCTATCTCGACCTATTGCTCTGGGCAGGGATGCAAGTCATATCACTACATGACACTAGAGGAAGTGAATGAATCATTTTACTACACTGTTTGAGTTCACGCCTGTCCCGCATGGCTCGTTTATGGACACCCATGTGCAAAAGAGAGAAACACAATGTCTGAAAGAGATCTCACAGGTTATTATTTGACCAGAATCAAACGCTGAATATGTAAATGAGGCTAAATGTGTGAACATTTAAAAAAAACTGTAGCATTAGCAGACTATAAGATCCTTCCTCAAATCGTTTTCACTTAATCTGAAACATCACAACAGCTTAAATCTTAAAGACAACAGTGATAGTGTAATCCATCCTGTCCATCTCTTGAACTCACACATATACAGAATCAAATCTCTACGATCGACATTACGACAAATACATCGTGCGATTATATGAAGCCAAGCCTGAAGCTATGAATATAACGCTTAAAACAATTCCGTGACAAATAGTGTAAGAATTGATGGACTGGAGCAACAGTGGATGGCTCGCATCCAAGAATAGACCGGACAGCCTCGACGGTCGACGTCAAAAGAAAACGGTAAATAGCCTAACACATCGACAAAATCAGGTTTTTACTTACTGCTTTTGGTGACGGTGATGATGATGGTGTCTAAAAGGGAAATTCATGGACAGTGAAGCTATCAACTGTGTGATGTTACAATGTTACTTATTGAGGAATCCAGGAAGTGCACTGACAGGAAGCGTTTGACTGACAGGCACACGGACGAATGAGTTTTGAGGATTCACAACGCTCGTCCAATCATATTTAGGTAGGCGTTTACTTGCGACTAGTTGTAAACGTATTTTGCAAGACCGTCATTAAAAATAAAGGACGATGCGTGACACGAAATACATTGTTTAATTCGGGGTTAAAGGGTAGTAGCTATAATCGAATGTATTTAGACGACATATAGGTTAACCTGTTGGGTTTTAAAAACTAAATGTGTTTATTTTTTAAAGAAAATAGTGTGAAAGTGATGTTAATTCGAAAAATGTG
Organism: Danio rerio; assembly: GCF_052040795.2. Classification (NCBI taxonomy): domain Eukaryota; kingdom Metazoa; phylum Chordata; class Actinopteri; order Cypriniformes; family Danionidae; genus Danio; species Danio rerio. The sequence goes on from NC_141026.1 coordinate 13,352,060, forward strand.
TTGTTAATTTGGCGTTTTTTTAAAACATTAAGATTGTTTTTTAAGGCATATTTTAAGATTTTTTTTTGCAAGAACGCGTTTATGCAAGAATACTTATTTTCTTGATAGCCTACTGCTATTTTCCTCTCTCTCTCTCTCTCTCTCTCTCTCTTTCTCTCTGTGATATTAAAAAGCTAAACTGAGCTGCGGGATGTACGACAGCACGCCCTTTGGAGTGTTTTAAAGGTATTATTTTGTTCTGTGGATTCTTCACGAGGCACTTTATCGTGTCAGTTTCACAGGTGAGACTCTCAGCCTGAAAAGTTCAGCGCGACCGCATCACGGGCGTCATGGAGTTGGAAGAAGCGGACGTAGCAATGACGCAACTCGCTTCAGTCCAAACAAAGTTGCCTCTGTTTCAGCGGGATTCCCTTCTCACAATGGAAAACCTTCAGCGCTCAGATAGAGAAGTGGAATCAGATGAAACACATCCTAATCTACTGAAACTTTCCCTGCGCATGATGCAGGTAAAAACAGATGGCGTCACTGTATTACTCTGTTTCTTGTCCTGCATCCTTAATTTTTAAAGAGATGTAGCAATTCGATCAGCATTGTTGCTAATTGCTATTAATGTCAGCTTTGCATTAATCTCTTAAAGTATGCTTTGGCTCTTCTTTAAAAAGTATATATTTATATGGTGGGTGTGTGTGCGTGCGTGTGTGTGTGCGTGCGTGCGTGCGTGTGTGTGTGTGTCAGTATGCTAATGTGTTTTTTGACATCATTTTATGCTTTTTTATTTTTAATAAATTTTTTATGATAAATGGCAACCTCTCATAACTTTCAGTCGCTTCTAAGTTTGTCCACTGATTGTATCTATCCAATTCATTGACATCACCTCCTCCACCCCCCCCCTTCTTCCCCCCCCCCCACTTTTATCAAGTTTTTATTTATTTATTTATTTATTTATTTTTACTATTATTATTTTATTTACTCCTTTTTATTTAATATTGTTGCTGTTATTATTGTCATTTCTCATTATATTGTTTTTTTATATATAAATGTTTTATTGTTCTGTCACAAAAGTATATATATATATATATATATATATATATATATATATATATATATATATATATATATATATATATATATATACGTAGAAATGTTAATGTTTATATAAATATTACTAATGCACATAAACACACACACACACACACACAAACATACATACACACATTCACTATACACTTTTTAATGATTTTTTAAAGAAAATTATTCTGTTCATCAAGTCGACATTTATTAAGTATAAAACAATTGTTCAGTTGTCAAATACTTATTTCATAAATATTTATTTATTACTTATTGTATGTAGATTTAAATGAAATTATAACTCCAGTCATTATTGCTTTTATTACTATTACCATTATTATTATTATTATTAATAACAATAATAATTGATATTAGAGTGATTTCTGTATGATCATGTGACTTTGAAGACTGAAGTAATGAAGCTGAAAATTCCTCTTTAAAATCACTGAAGTATATATATATTTAAATTTTAAACTACTTTTGAAAAGTTATTTTATAGTGCAATAACATTTCACAATAAAAGTGAATGAGTATGTGTGAATGAGTGTTTGTGGGTGTTTCCCAGAGATGGGTTGCAGTTGGAAGGACGTCCGCTGCGTAAAAACGTGCTGGATAGGTTGGCGGTTCATTCCGCTGTGGCGACCCCAGATTAATAAAGGGACTAAGTCGGCAAGAAAATGAATGAATGAATGAATATTACAATATTACAATGTGTACTGTTTTTTTGATTAAATACAGCTTCGGTGAGCACGAGAAGTTTATCTTGAAACATTTCAAAATCATACTGACTCAACTTTAAAACCGGTGGTGTATATATAATAATAATAATAATAATAATAATAATAATAAAACAGAAGAAGAAGTCTGTGATTTGATTTGTTTGTGGTCACTGACAATTCTCCAAAAATAGCACACTGGTATTCTACAACAATTCTTACAACAAAAAACCCACTTCTTTGCTTTAAATCGGTGAGATCTGATCTTGTGTAGGTGGTTTCTATATTAGGCAAACAGATAATGTGTAGGAAATTCAACTCATCTGACCCAGTGGACAGCCCCGCGTATGCAAACGCACATACAATTGAGTTGCGCACAGCGCGCAAAGACAGCACGGAAGGAAGAACAGTGCCTCTGTCCAGCCACCGGCTCGCGTCAAGGGTTGACGCGAATGACGTCACGCCCTGTTAGCACGTGGGATGTGGCATTCAGAGTTCTCATAAACAAAGGCACATTGCGCTCGAGCTCCAGTCTTCGCTTGCAGTCGAAGGAGTAAGGTGCTCAACGGCATTGGTTCTATACATGCAAACCTAACTTCTGGGCTATCAGCAGGAACACCTACATGGATACATAATTTGCAACTTATTCGACAGCGTCTTGAGGTAACAGTTATTAAACTCTTTTCGGGAGTTTGTTGGTAGAATGTTAACCAATGTGTGTATTATTAATGCATAATCTTTTTACTTAAGCTATTTTTTATTTGCTTTTATCTTTAAATAGTAAATAAAAATGTTGATTTTGCAAACTCGTTAACGTTGTTTTAAGTTAAGTTGAAGTAATTTGACTGCCTTGATCTCACAAAAATACACCAAGTTTTCGTGCTAAAATGGTCGGATATATAATGCAGATCTTGTCATACAGAAGAAAGGCTGACGAAAAAAATATTCCTTTTACAGAAAAGCAAGCGAACGAAGAGACGCTCTGACATCAACCGGTACAAGAGCCCTGACTTCAGAGATTGTTCCACGAGAGATAAAAGTAGCAGGTGTGCGGAGGTAAACTAAAGCAGGCCAGGGAAATGCAGAAAGTTTGCATACATGCTTTCCGATGGAAAGTGATGCGTTTAATTGCCTCTCTTACGCAGATGGTTAACAGTGAAAATAAATAATGAATTCTTATAAATAAAATGCCTTTCTTTATAACAAATAGACACTCGTTTTCACATGTGTAAATCTAGGAAATATCTGCACAAATAATATGCACATTGTCAGAGAAAGCTATAACAATTGAGTTTTCTAACACTGCAGCCATGCCCTGCGTCCAGGCTCAGTATGGGACATCACCTCCAGGAGCCAGCCCTGCATCTCAGAGTTACAGCTACAACACCACGGGAGAGTACAACTGCGACTTCTTAACGCCGGAGTTTGTCAAGTTTAGCATGGACCTGACTAACGCAGAGATAGCTGTCACTTCTTCGCTCCCCAGTTTCAGCACCTTCGTGGACACCTACAACTCCAACTACGACGTGAAGCCTCCCTGCCTCTACCAAATGGCCCACTCTGGGGATCAGCTGTCCATCAAGGTGGAGGAGATACCCGCACACGGCTACCATCAGCAGCAGCACCATCAGCCGCATCAGGCTGAGGAGAGCATACCCCATACCGGAGCTATATACTATAAACCATCCACTCCAAACATCTCCCAGTCCCCCAGTTACCCAACGGCTCCACATCATACGTGGGAAGACACCGGATCCCTTCACAGCTTTCACCAGAACTACCTGGCGACGTCACATATTATGGACCAGCAGCGGAAAAACGCGATGTCTCGGTTATTCTCGTTCAAGCAGTCTCCGGTTGACACGCCGATGCCAAGCTGCCAGATGCGCTTCGATGGATCCCTGCACGTGTCCATGGGCCCGGACACCGCACATCGCGCGCTGGACAGTTTTGCTTTGCCGGCTCCTCCGAGGAAACAGCACGGTGTGGGTTTATCCCATTCCCTAAACGTCGGGCACCCCTTACTGGAAAGCCCGGTGGCATCACCGCAGGCTAGAGGATCTCCGTCCAGCGAGGGTTTGTGCGCTGTGTGCGGGGACAACGCAGCCTGTCAGCACTACGGAGTGCGCACATGCGAGGGGTGCAAAGGATTCTTTAAGGTAAAAATTAGCCAATGACCACAAATCTTTTATTCAAAGTACATTTATTATGGGCCCTCGGCACTTGTTTTTTGCATGGAAATGACTGTAGTTCATGGTTCACCCCTTGCAGTCAGGGTCTGAACCTATAACCTTATGTTGCCAACCCTACTAGAGATTGGAACACAGTTTAGGACTGGTCTGGTACACACAGTATTCCCTTATTTATCTCAGTTGTATTGATTTGACCCGATGTGCACCCAGGGACACCTCCGCTCATCTCCGCCACTATTACGCTCGTCCAGAATTAAATTGGTTTGTGCTTAGAGTCGTATTGCGCCTAACCGTGCGTAACGGAACTCCCAGTGGTGACATTAAGACAGCTCTTTATGTCACCCTCGTGATAGAATAATCTCACTAATCCGACAAGAGGGGTCGCCGAGAGAGCGCCGGGGGACCCCAAATTATGACTGCCCACGGATCTGTATTTACCGAATGTCTGCCCTGTCCGGCCCTTGAATGTATTACACAGCTTTGGGTTGGAGTGCAGGGTTTGAGTGTCCTATTCTATTGTGATCTCACATTGTGATTGCAGTTCAAGTTGTTTCTGTGCGAATGGAGTTGATTTACATGCAATTAATACACATCATACATGTGCTGTTTCTCCATAGCGCACGGTGCAGAAAAACGCCAAATACGTTTGTCTGGCGAACAAAAACTGTCCTGTGGACAAAAGACGGCGAAATCGATGCCAATATTGCCGTTTTCAAAAGTGCCTGGTCGTTGGGATGGTAAAGGAAGGTAATGAGCACTTTTTTGGTTTTGTTCACATCTCAGTTGTTTATTTGTAGTGAGAGTCCTGCAGTGTCTATAACCAGTATATATTTATTATTTTTTACAGTTGTCAGAACCGCCAGCTTAAAAGGTCGAAGAGGTCGCCTCCCCTCCAAACCTAAAAGTCCGCAGGATATCCCTGTCTCTTTCACACCCGTCAATCTCCTGAACGCACTAGTGAGAGCGCACATAGACTCCAACCCCTCCATGGCCCGTCTGGACTACTCTAAAGTGAGCTCAAACTTCCAACATTCTGTAAAAATTTAAGTTTTAAGTCAAATTGACTATTTAATTATTGTTTTAGAATATGACCAAAATACATTTGCTCTATTATATTCCATTGACAGTTTTGTATTACATCCTAGTTTCAGACGAGTCCGGAGTATCACAGTGGAGGAGATGAATCTCTGCACATTCAGCAGTTCTACGATCTACTCACTGCCTCAATGAGCATCATTCGCGGATGGGCCGAAAAAATCCCCGGCTTTACCGAGCTGCCCAAATGCGACCAGGAGCTCCTTTTCGAGTCTGCCTTCCTTGAACTCTTCGTGTTGCGGCTGGCGTACAGGTAGGCCAAGTATCATTGGAATTTAGATGGATCTACATTTTTAAAAGACATAATATATTAACTTTTCAATTTTCCCACCAGATCCAACCTGCCAGAGGACAAACTCATCTTTTGCAACGGAATGGTTTTACACAAGTTGCAGTGCGTGCGAGGCTTTGGGGAGTGGATCGACTCTATTGTCGAGTTTTCTTCTAATCTTCAGAGCATGAGCTTAGACGTGTCTGCCTTCTCCTGCATAGCCGCTCTCACCATAGTAACAGGTAAGACATGTCTGACCTTTTCCAAGTGATGCACAGAATATACAGCATGTTTCAGAGCTCTGACGGGTTTTTTCTTATCTCCATAGAGAGACACGGACTAAAGGAGCCCAAGAAAGCAGAGGAACTTCAAAACAAGCTCATAAACTGTCTGAAGGATCAGGTGTCCTGCAGTGGTGAATTGTCTAAACTGTTGGAGAAGCTGCCGGAGGTGCGCGCGCTGTGCACGCAGGGTCTGCAGCGCATCTTTTACTTGAAACTGGAGGATTTGGTGCCCACGCCTGCGATCATTGATAAACTCTTTCATGACACTTTACCATTCTAAACAATCTCGTCTGAACTGAAGCAGGTTCTCGAAACCTTGTTATTCTTCGATGTTGCGGACTTTTTAGGAAATGAAAATGGCGGATGGTATTTTTAAAGATCGGAGAAAGACTGCCCGGGACAAAACTGAACAGTCCTATTTGGAGGAAATAATTATTCAAGAAAAAAAATATTATGGAGGAAAAGGGACTATTCTTATGCCTGTTTAAAGTGTATTCAGTTATATACTGAAAATAAATGCGGTGTGGTGGACATGTATTTGTATTGTTACGCGTCATATTGTTTATGTTACCTGCAAAGCATTTATATACACCTTTACACGTGTCATCAAGATGTAGCCTAATGATTTAAGGGATCAAAATAATTTTGACAAGGTACTTTACTAATTAAGTCATTCTGCATTATAGTCTATAGAGATTGCACTGAGAGTGCACGAGAGAATTTTTAAAACTCTATCTGCAACATTTCAGATTTCAGAATAGATACAAACAAATAAAGCACGTTTTTGTGTTTATGATTTTAAAGTAGTGAATTATACTGTTATTAAGATATGGGTCGCTTTTTTACTGTCCAGAAAGTATGCATGAAGGGAATTCGTTATGAGCTATTAACTTTCTCCAGCACTTTGTATTAATTTCATATTGAAATAACGTCCATGAGGTTTACGTGCAACTGGTTTAAAATTCTTACATTATGCTTATATTTCTCAGATCATTGTTTTCTATATGATGTTATGGATTTTGCACTGCATTCTATGTTAAGCTTCTCTCATCTAGTGTATTGCTGAATAAACCTAACTATTATATATTTCCTCTTGTTTGTTTGTCAGTAACATTTACTTTCGATGCATATTAAAATTTCCAGATTGTTTATAAAGTTCTTGAAACGTTTTCATTCTGCTAAAACATCTAATTCATTCCTGAAAAAAGATATTTTCTGAGGCAATATTACAGTCGACATTTTTTCAGAAGATTTACAATTTATCACAAATAAGAGAGGAAAGCGTAATAATGTTCACACAAATAGGCTATTTGTATTGTTTAAAAGAAAAAAACTAAAAACGAAGTTCATCATCTAAATATTTTTCAAATGATATGGCTAAGTTTATGACCGACTTTATTTAAATGCTTTCGACATCCGCTAAATTTGTTTATTTTCTTTTAAATCTAAAACTTTTCCTTAATTATTTCCAATTAGATTTCCGTTTCTCATATAAACTTATGCATATCACAGCTATTTTTCCCCAAATTACCACACAGATTTTGTAGAGCAAACAGTACCCTAGTGTTAAATGAAGTGACAGTAACTGCTCTATCGTTTTACAGCTGCTCCGTGTCGTGTTGTCCCCTGAACTTTTAAAAAGGTCATATCTTTATTGAACTGATGAAATAACAAAACACAATCAGGACGCGGCGGCCTGTGAAACATTTCAAATGAGAATGAAAACACACAGGTAAGGCAGCGCTTTCACCTCGTCACAATTTGTTCTGCGACACCACAATGAGAAAGTTGCGGGAAGAATGTGCAGGAATGCAAACACAACAAATTTCAAGAATCAATACTTTTACACAAAGGACATAGAAATTGGTTTCAGCCTGAAGTAAAGCGGGAATAAAAAGGCGATGCGAAGTGGGTAAACTCAACGTTTGTCTCTTTTGTGAAGTGAATAAGGCTGAGCTATCTTTTATTTTCGCGCGTCATTCCTCTCATTTTTTTGGGTGATTAAAATACAGACGGAATCAATGAATTAATTTCACATCGTTTCTGTTTGGTATTAGCATTGGAGAATTTGTTTTATTCAATTCTTAACCAGTCCAAATTTTAGCTTGTTGAATGATGTCCATTCCTTTAATAGTGTTTGTTTTAATATTAGATTCCGTCCATCTGAGCTTTATTTAATTACGGCATAGAAACAAATCGATACTTTGGTAATTTATAGATACTTCTGAAGATTGCTGGAAAACAGTTTAATCAGATTTTCGATGTATTTGAGGCTTCAAATGTATTGAATAAGTTTTCCATATCTAAATGTAATTCTGAAACACAACATTACCTCAAATAGAGATCAAGTATAATTTGCTTGTAAGGTTAAAATGTTTACACTCTAAAAAAATATATGATCAATAGTCATGACAAACATTTGTTTTTAGTTTAATGTAACTGATTAAACTAGGTTAATCATGTTAAGCAAGCAGTTTTAAGTCAATTTAACATAATATAAACTCAATGGACTCATAAAGTTAATTTGTTTAAGCTTAAAACTTTAAAGCAACCGGGATTATTTTTACAGTGTAGTTATCTGCATATTACTACACTGTAACATCTCCTGGTTGCCTTAAATTTTTAAGCTGAATCAAATTAACCTTATGAGTCCATTAAACTTAAATTATGTTAAACTGGCTTAAAACAGCTTGTGTAACTTATAAAATTAAGTTAGAACATGATTAACCTAGTTTAATAAGTTACAATGACCTAAAAACATACTGTTAGGATTAATTGATCATATAATTTTTTAAAAGTGTATCCATCCTCCTCCCCCCAAAAATCTTAGTCATTAAACATTCCTGCAGCTTTCAGGTGTTTCAGGTGTCCAGACCCGAAACCCCCACCTCTTTTAGACTGGGAATATAAAATATTGATTTATGTTTGGGAGAAAGGCCTTATAAAAATGATCACATACACGAAGGGGATTCATGAGCCTCAGATCAATAGACATCCTGTTTCTCAATGCTTTGGACCATCACCGACTGTGAAATGTTAAAATAAAGAAATCAATATTATCTGAGAAATGTCAAATTTATTATAATTATGAGGGTGAAGGACTGGCAAAAATGTTCCTGTGGGAGCTGGTCTGAAAGGAGGGGTTTACAGTCCCTCACCTCTGTCTGTGTGTGTGTGCGCGAGTTTATGTGTGTGTATAACAGAAAGAGAGAGAGGATTTGAGTAAAGACATGCACCATAGACAACGCATTTCTCATGTTGATACTTTACATGTGTGTAGATGCACATGCCTCGGTTGCCAAATATTACATTTTCTGAAAAAATATTCATATGAAAGCAAGACAGAAATAATTAGCTACTCAGCAAACAGTTTTTGTTTTTGTTTTGTTTTTAAAAGATGTTAAATAGATGTCTAAAAGTCATCTTGGCTAAAACAAGGCTAAATTTGGACTGTCAGTAAAAATCTAATGGATGTCTAACGATAGCCCAAAACTAGACTATCATCAAATAAACAGAAGTTAGTGATACTTTACATGTGTGTAGATGCACACATCATTGCCAAATATTAAACTTTATGAAAAATAATAATATGTAAGCAAGACGCTGAAATAATTAGCTACCCAGCAAAGCATTTTTTGTTTATAAAAGATGTCTAATAGACGTCTAAACATAGTCGTCTTGGCTTAAACAAGGCTACATTTGGGCTGTCAGTGAGAATCTAATAGACGTCTAAGAATAGGCCAAAACTAGAATGACTACACATAAAGTCTGTCTATTTGACGAGTAGTCTAGTTTTTGGCTAATCTGAGATGTCTATTAGATTTTCACGGACACCTCAAGTTTAGCCTTGTTTTAGTCAAGCTGTCTACATTTAGATGTTTAGACATCTATTAAACACAAAATTGTTTGCTGGGTAATATTTATCAGCATTGATTGATTGCATTTTTTGATTGCAAGTTTTCTAAAATGTTGCCTAAATATGCAAATGAGGCACAATTTAATGATATATTTACTAATTTGCATGTAATGCAAAAACCAGAACAATGAATCAAATCAGGTTCGAAACGCGTTTTAAGTTTGACATCACTGTCAAATGTTTTTTTTTTTTTACAATTGGGTTTCTGTATTTTATACAAAATAGAAACATTAAATTAAATCGAATTATATATATAATATAATTATAGTGACATAATACAGAATAATTTAGAATTCATTAATGTTTTTTCAAATTAATATTTTATAAATTTATTCTCAGATTTTTTTTGTGAATAAGAGTTGCGATATATGAATGTGTGTATAATAAGGCAAATTGTACATTAACATATTCCTCTGTAATAACCTTCAGGATACAGATATTTGTTTGTTTGTTTGTTAGACTTTATTAATCCCAAAGGGATATTCACATCACAGCAGAGCTCTCCATACTAAAATAGATTAAATAAGTTACATATACAGTTGAAGCCCTCCTTTGATTTATTTTTTTAAATATTTCCCAAATGATGTTTAACAGAGCAAGGAAATTTTCACAGTATGTCTGATAATGTTTTTTTTTCTCCAGAAAGTCTTATTTGTTTTATTTAGGCTAGAATAAAAGCAGTTTTTAATAATAAAAAAAACTGTTTAAGGTCAAAATTATTAGCTCCTTTAAGCTATATTTTTTTTTCAATAGTATACAGAAAATACCATCGTTATACAATAACTTACCTAATTACCCTAACCTGCCTAGTTAACCTAATTAACCAAGTTAAGCCTTTAAATGTCACTTTAAGCTGTATAGAAATGTATTAAAAATATCTAGTAGAATATTATATACTGTCATCATGGCAAAGATAAAATAAATCAGTTATTAGAAGTATGAGTTAATAAAACTATTATTTTTAGAAATGTGTTAAAAAAATCTTCTCTCCGTAAACAGAAATTGGGGAAAGAGAGGAGAGGTAATAAATCAGGGTGGTTAATCATTCTGACTTCAACTGTATATAAAAACAATAATAAAATTACATTCATATAGCACACCTTAGTTTCAAACAAACGAGTAAACACTTGTCCATATCTAATGCTATTACAATTCAGCATAGTTCATAGTATGATTTTGGTTATACAATCTGATCACTGTTGGAAAAAATGACTTCCTGTATCTTTCTCTGTAACACCGCGGTTTACTTAATCTTGCACTAAAAGAGCTTGCACAAGCTTGAACTGTATCAAAAAGAGGATGATTATCGTGGTTCATCATACTGACAAATTTATCTATCATTCTATCATGTGCAATCTCTTTTATAGTGGGTAGTACACACCCCACAACAGGACCTGGCCTTTTATAAGCTTATTTAATATGTAATTTCTTTCTCCAACAGTCCCCCTCCCCAGCAGGTTACAGCATACAAGATCACAAAAGACGCCACAGAATCATAAAAAGTTTTTAACAGTGTCTGACACACACCAAAAGAGCTCAGTCGTCTTAATAAATGACTTTGACCCTTCTTATACACCTGAGCTGTATTTTCAGACCAATCCAGCTTGTTATTCAGATATACACACAGGTAACCTTGATGAAATGATCTCAATTGCTGACCACTGTATAATCACTGGCACCGCTTGAGGATGTCTGTTAAAAAAATTAACAATCATTTCTTTGGTCTTATTGGTTTTTAATTTGGTGTAATTTAGTTTATAAAACACTTCAGAAGGAAGACATACAATTAATTTAGGAGGGATTTGAAGTATGTATTGTTTTTGAAATCTAGGTACACAAATTTGTAAAATTTTAATGTATAAAATAATATAAAAACTATTTTTAAAAGACTAAAAAAAATTTGACATTTCAATGCTTAAAACCTTCCAATTTTGTCTCATCCACAAAACAATTTTAAGATTTGTTCAAATTGTCCAGCGTAACACAGCTCTTACTGTAATCTCAGTTAAGCACACAGTGTCCGCAGGAGTGTGACAAAACAAAACATGCAGAATCTAATGCGAGGCCGCAGTGGGTCTCAGAGGAGTTTGTGTGGTCTAAAGATGCAGATGGTGGATCTGGAATCAAAGCAGGACCTTGGGACATGCCATTTACTCGGAGCCCAGACCAGCACACTGACACTATGTTCAGTTATGTGTTTCGTGAAGCCTCTATTAATAATTCATCTATCATTAAAATAGCGTTAAAAGAGCTTTTTCTGATTCAAAGCTATCGAAGACCTCTAAAAGAGACAGTTCATCCAAAAGCGAAAATTCTGCCATCATTTACTCAACCTTGACTTGTTCCCAACTAGTTTGAGATTATTCATTCATTCATTTTCTTTTCGGTTTAGTCCCTTTATTAATCTTAAGGGGAATGAACCGATAATTTATCCAGCATATGTTTTACACAGCAGATGCCCTTTAGATTACCCCATTCACCCATATTACATGCTTTTGGACTTCTGGGGGAAACCGGAGCACCCGACGCAAACACGGGGAGAACATGCAAGCTCCACACAGAAATGCCAACTGACCCAGACAGGGCTCAAACCAGAAACCTTCTTGCTGTGAGGGGATTGTGCTACCCACTGCACCACCTTGCTGCCCAGTTTGAGTTAAACACAAAAGAAGATATTTTGAAGAATGTTGAAAACCTGTTACCATTGATCTCCATTGAATGAAAAACAAGTACATAGTCAATGGTTACTGGTTTGCAGTTTGAATATTTGGGTGAACTATCCCTATTAAATACAATAGAAGTATTGTGTTGATGGACCATCTTTGTGTTACATAATAATTTTGCAGTGCTTATTCCAAAAAGTGAAGCAACTTTTTTTAAACAGTCACTTCAGCTCAATTATTTCCACCATAATATTTACATTCAGACCTGTGTAACTTTATTGAAAACAATAATTAACAAATTAAAACTAGTTTTCTAAAACTGATAATGTACTGTCAGATGACATGCACTTTATAGTGCAGAAGAAAATATGATTTATATTTAACCCTTATGTACTGTTGTCTTAATTTGGCCATAACTGTTTCTGTGTTTCAGCTAGTGGAATGATTTTTGGTGACAAATCTTTTGACAAATTTTTTGAGAAAATGCTTTGAATTAAGAAAAAACTCAACAATACTCTCTGAGTAAATTTACTAACTTATTGTTAAGTTCGGAAAACATCCACTCAATAAACTGTAAAAATGCATCAGATAAATATTTTTTTCAATTTTTTGCATAAATATGTTAATCAACATCAGTTCTGATGATGATCAAAACTACTAAATTGCTTAAAATACTACAGGGTTGTAACTCTTTAATTGCCAAATTCATAAATGATTTCACTGATTTGGTGAAAAACACAAACACAATGACGTGTTTTCAACAGAAAAAGAAATTGTGGACTGGATTTTTTTTTTACCTTTTATCAAAGTCTTGGACAAGTGGAACAACATTGTCTTTGTTGCATTATGTATAATATTGCATTTTTTTAACGCAATTTTTACTGTTAACCATCAGTTGGCACCATTAACCCTTCAGATATACCTTTGCACAAAAAGCTTACTTTCTGGATTTTATATGGAGTATAACAGCAAATTAAAGTGTGTCTGTGAGTGTGTGAGAGTGTGGGAGTAAACTTTAAGCACATACCTTGATGTGTCTGAGAAAATCAAAATATGCATCTCAGAACTACATGAAGTAAATAAAAACAAAGACTGTGTATTTATGGACCATAAAATGTTTTTATGATGGAAGTCAATGGGGCAAAAACAGCCACCAACAGTAAATTAGGGACAAAACAATGAAAATCTAACAATGCATCATAACAATAATACATATTTTAATAAATACATCAAGCCAATGTTGTTACTAATCATTTACATGTCCAAGACTTTGATAAAAAGTAAAAATAAAACTACTTTATATATTGAAAATGCATCATTTTGTGTGTGTTTTTTCACCAAGTCAGTGACATCATTGCTGAATTTGGCAATTAAAAAGTTAAAATCCTGTAGCTTTCTTAACAATTTAGTAGTTTTGATCAGGACCCATGTTGATTAACAGATTTATGCAAAAAAAAAAAAAAGAAAAAATATTTATCTGACGCTCATTTATCTTATCTTTTTTTTTTTTTAATTCAGTGGATGGTTTCATCCCGAACATAACTAAAGGGGTAGTAAATTTGAACAGTGCACAAGGATTAAAAACTTTAAACTTTAAACCTTTATGAGTTTCTTTTATCCTTTGAACACAAAAGAAGATATTTCAAAGAAAGCTGAAAACCTGAAACCATTGACTTAAATAACATTTGTTTTCCTACAAGGGAAGTCCGTGGTTACAGGTTTTCAGCTTTTTTAAAATAATATCTTTTGTGTTCAACATAATATTGGGTTGAAATCACTTGAGGGTAAGTAAATTTTGGGTGAACTATCCTTTTTTGAGTGAACAACGTCCCCAAAAACGCACTGTCAGTGTTCCAAATACACATTACACCCAGAATTACTCGGCGTCAGAGAGAAAAAAGATAAATAAGCCCAACTTGCAGATGACGTCAAAGAAACAATCGTCATTATCCCTCCCACAAAAAGGATGGAAAACACACAGAATTATAAATGAAATCAGCTATATTGAATCTGCTGAGCAATTAAGTAGAAACGGCGCATTTGCAAACACCTTAACGTTGTTTCATTCTCATAGCAGAATTTAGGTGTTTTGCACAATGCTGAGTGCCATGCCTTTACAGATAGTCATTTGCATGTGACCTTTAATTTAAATGTCTGGAAAGATTGAACGGCAGAGGGGCTGCTATTATTTGAGAACGGGGAGTCCAGGCCAGCATCCGCTTTTCCCTCCTCCCTTTCAGAATTCTGATAGAAAAATTGACTATTCCATTGATTAAAGCAAATCTTGGTTCACATCACCATTAGAGATGGTTCCTCAATAATATTCACAGATCACCTGTGAAGGACAGAGACAAGATAGTCGGAATATTACAAAATAAACAAAATATGTTTATAATACAAGTACACTAATATAAAAAAAATAAAAACATAATAAACTTATACATAATAATTATCAGTTAAATAAATCCTCATGAATGTCCTATAAGAAGAAAATAATCCTGAATTTGCTGAACTTTAATGTGAAAACAGTTTTATGTACATAAAAACCAGAAGTTTACATACACTCTAAAAAAAAAGGAACATAACCATTAAAAAAAAAATGTCTGATGGTAAATCATACTAAATGTTTACTATTTTAGGCCCGTTAAGATAACCTAAATTATTTACATTTCTGAAATGCCAGAATAATGAGATTGAGAATTTTTTAGTAATGTCTAGACAGTCAAAAGTTTACATTTCCTTGGTATTTTTTTTTTAGCTTTGCTTTTAAACTGTATAACTTTGGTAAAATGTTTTAGGTATCCTTCCACAAGCTTCTCACAATAGTTTGCAGGAATTTTGGCCCATTCCTCCTGACAGAATTAGTGTAACTGAGTCACATTTGAGGGCTGTCCTGCTCACACAAGCTTTTTCAACTCTGCCCACAAATGTTCTATAGGATTGACATCAGGGCTTTATGATGTTGCCTCAGTATTTCTACATAATATCCTTTCTTCATGATGCCATCTCTGCTGTGAAGTGGACCAGTCCCTCTTGCAGCAAAACAGCCAACATGATGCTGCCGCCCTCATACTTCACAGTTGGGATGGTGTTCCTAGGCTTGTAAGCTTTCCCCTTTGTCCTCCAACTGTAACACTGGTTATTATGGCCAAACAGTTTAATCTTAGTTTTGTCAGAACACAGGACATGTCTCCAAAAATTATTCTTTTCCCCAGTATTTTAGCAAATTGTAATCTGGCTTTTTTTTGTTGATTCTGGCTTGTTGATTTTCCCATGTTGTCACACAAGGAAGCAGTGTGTTTGAGATTTTCCTTAAATACTATTCTGCAGTTGCAATGTGCCTCCAGTTAACTCAAATGTTGTCGATTAGCTAATCAGAAACTTCCAAAACCTTGACACCATCATCTGAGCTTTTTCAGGCTTTATAATCTTATTGTATGTAAACTTGACTTTCAATAAAAATTATAACAATTTATCAAAAAATATCTCTCTCATTATTATATACGCATAATATATAATATAAGCATAACAAAAACTAATTTGATAATCCTAACTTACCTAAAAGAGAAAATGTTTAGTGACATTAACATCTGACTTTTTTTTTAAATGGTTATGTGCCTTTTTATACAGTGTATGTAAACTTCTGGTTTCAACTGTATTTTAGATTAGTTTCTGGATTGTTTTTACGCAGGTATGATCTTTGAATATTATTAGGGAACTATCTCAAAGGAAGTCATTATAGTTGGGTAAACTTAGAGCACAGTGAGTACAACAAATATTTTTTGTACAATCCCATTGCTGAAATAATAAAAAAAGACCTCCACAATGGTGTTAGCAAGACTTTCAGAAGAAGAAAAAAATAGTGTGAGACTGATAACGGCAGCCTGAAGAAAGAACAACATCAAGTTTATTGTCCTGCCCATTGGCACTTCAGTTTAAACTCCTCACAAAAGCACTTAGTTTTTTGTAATTTGATGCAAAGATGATGTGATACATACAAGAATACATATAAATGTTCATATGTTTAAAAAAGGGTCCATTTAGGTGCCAATGAAGAGATTGCCCAATCCCCTATACATTTTAGCTGCGTTGATTGCACAGTTATAATATGACCAATCAGATGAGCGTAAGGATAATGCAGGGGTGTAAGAAATTAAAAGCTCAGACAAATATTGCAGTGCAAGACCAATCAAAGCCTTACAAGTTAGCATAAGAAAATTGACAGGAATCGAGTAAAATTTTTTCCAAATAGGTGTATATGCTCTCTTGCAGTGGTCCTAGTCAGACTTGCATTTTTAGTTGAATGAAATTATTTTTTCTAGAAATCTCAACTTACTTCAATCAAATTGACTAAAATAATGAATTAAAACTTTCTATAACTTGAAAAATGTACTTGATTATCTTACTAAAATAGGTTCAAGCAACATAAAACTGTTTGTTGTCTTTTTACCTTCTAATGCTTAAAAACTTTATATGCAAGCATTCATTCATTCATTTTCCTTCGGTTTAATCCTTTTATTCATCAGGGGTCATCACAGCGGAATGAACCGCCAACTAATTCAGCATATGTTTCACACACATGCTACGGCCAATTAAGTTTTTTATTTTGCAAGTTTGTGCTTGCAGAAGAATAAATAAATTAATCAATTTGAATGTAAAAATTATTTTCTCAAATGACAACAATCAACATCAAACTGAGTTTCCATTGATTACAAAACAAAGACATTCAGTCCAAACCAAAGCAGAACAAAGAAAAATACAGAAAAATAAAAACACAACAAAAAATACAGAAAAATACAATGAATAAAATTAACACTCGAAATTAACACTAATGTGCACACAATGAGTTTTCAAACTGTTGCACGTCTGTCATTACAACCTTGAGGTTCATTACAAATTAAACTCTATCACTTAATTTAGTATGACTAGTACGAACAGTGTGTTGTTCACAAACAGTGAACAAATGCTAAAAAGTAAATACTAAAAAGTGGATGTTATTTACAATTTAATCATGTCAAAATGTAAAACAATCATTACAAAGTAAAGAATCTGAAAGCTTAAAATGTCTAGTTTCCATATCTGGTCACAGAGAGCACCAGTAAATTATTAATTTGCAACAAGAACACTCAGAGCACATCAGAGTTGTAAAGCATTACTTTGCTACAGCAATCCATATGCAAACTGCCCATACAACTTTAAAATGTTCAGTCCACATTACAAACATTGTCAAAAATGAAATGAAAAAAAAAATAATAATAATAATAATAAAAATGGTTCGTATTTCTCAAAACATAGGAGGCACCCTTATATGGTCAGCAATGGAAATATGGCCACCTGGTGGTCATGGTTGCCACTGCCGCCAAACAAAATCTCGATGAAAGCTAATTTTTTGAGATATCAACTTCAAATTTGGAATATAGTTTGATCAAATATTTAGCTTTGATTTTTAATACGTTTTAGGCTAAAAACAGATTTTGTAAAATACGTTTTTTTATTAAACATATTGAAATATAAATATATTGTTTTATTAATGGGGGGCACAGAGACTCACTGGTTACCACTGTCGCCTCACAGCAAGAAGGTCGGTGGTTCCGGCTGGGCCAATAGGCATTTCCGTGTGGAGTTTGCATGTTCTCCCCGTGTTTGTGTGGGTTTCCTCTGGGCGCTCCCCACAGTACAAAGATATGTGCTATAAGTGAATTGAATAAACTAAATTGGCCATATTGTATGAGTGTGTGAGTGAATGCCCATTTATCTCATCTAACGGCTGGGTTGCGGTTGGAAGGGCATCCGCTGCGTAAAACATATGATGGAATAGTTGGCAGTTCATTCCGCTGTGGCGACCCCTGATAATTAGGGGCCTAAGCCAAAGGAAAATGAATGAATGAATGAATGAATGTTTTATTATTTTCATAAACATAAAGGCGCATAACTTTTTGTTAATAATGTTTTATTTAACTTTTTATTTGTGCACCATTGAAGATTAGCAATCATTTAAGTTGAACATGCATGTCTTCTTCACGTCTATGTTCAAAGAGTGTGACAGTGAAGGTGTTAAAATGCAGAGTTCAATTTTTCAAAGACTCATTATTCAATTCGAAAGCGTGAATAAACGTATAACACTTATAAATTGAGAGAAACTAAACAACTAATAATTAACAGATATATTTTTTTAGAATGGAACATTACTTTTAGGAAAGTACCTGCGGGTATACAGTATCTTAAAAATAACCTGCTTTTTTTCTTTCCCATTAAAGCATATTAACCTATTCTAGTACACCCAAAATAATGACCTTTTAAAACGACATCAAATTGCTCCTTAAAGACGTGAGCGCAGGCATATTTAATCTCCATGCATTATTGTCTCCCTGCCTCTCTGCCCATTTATCTCATCTAACGGCTAGCGACGACCACACCCATCTCTCCAGCCATTAATCTGCATTTTGAATGGCACTGTAAATCAAACTGTAGCCCCGCTCACCTCCCAATCATCTGACTGAAGGATCCTCCTCCTAAACACCTCCTCCTCCTCCTTTATCCATCCCTGTGCTTCATGCCATGGGGGGTTGGTGAGTGTGCGGTCGCCATGGAAACATACAAATGAAATATGACAGAGTGGATGCCGTTAATTAATCTAAAAGAAATTAAATGGAGGGGAATCGAGCTTTGAAATGTGAGTGGAATTTAAGTAGTCACGTTCTGTAATAAGGTCATCTTCCGTAATAGATCAGTCCCACTGCATTAAATAAACAGCTGACCCTTGAGAGAGAGAGACTGACATGAACACAGTCATCTAAACAAAGTTGATTAGTCTGCATTCCCATGATGCCACCGCCAGCCTTTAAATAGATGCTGCCACATGAATGGGACAACATGGCAGAGACATTTAAATATGTGTTTTTATTATTACCATTTACGTAACGTCGCATGGTGTCCTACACGTGACGTACTAATTTGGTGCTGCTGGTTGCGAGGTGTCTGTAAGGCACTTAATTCTGTGAACTTTGGAGCTTTTGATGTCAGTATTGATTCTGCTACAAAGCAGTAAGACTCTTATCAGAACTCAAGCAGAGGATTGCTATAAGAGCCCATACTAAGAGTCTATCTGTGACTGATAGGAGCGGGATGGGGGTGGTTTTGTGCAAATCCTTGCAGGGCTTATATTGACAACTGAGCACATGAAATATAAAAAAAAGTGGACAACCACAATCTAAACCAGCAGAATATGCTTGTGTAGTACAGTTTTAGAAGTTTTGTGCTATTTTACAATCAATACTGTTGATATCGTTTGAATTGACAACAAACGCTCATTCGCTTGATGTGAATTAAAAGTACTAAATTAGGTTTTGGCTGTAGATGAAATGGCTGTAGGGAAAATTTGAAAGAAGTACACCTTTGCAAAGTTTATTTAAAAGAATAAACTTATACTAAGAGCGTGTGTCCACTTTAAACATGGGCCAGTGTAAGATATGGAGACGGTATGATAGTTGCAACCCAGGCTCATTCTGGAAACGTTGCCCTGCGGACGTTTCTGGAGACCGCAAAATACGTCCCGGAAGGCACGTATTTGCGCAGTTTTTGTTTTCACGAATCTGTTCGCGCCCACGATGTTCTCGCGTAAAAAGCCGCCAGAGGCCGCTGTTGAGCAACCGACTGACCGACTGACTGAATGAATAACTGAAGGACTGACTGGGTGGCTGGCCAATCGGCCGACCCAGCCACCCTCCTCCTCCTCCTTCTTCCCTAAACCCAAGCAACGATTTACAAAAGCTGTGCAGAAAAAGAAAAGCGCTAGTCTGATTTTGACCACGTTTTCGGATTTCACCGCATTCTCGCCCTGTTACGGACTCGTTTGCTTTATTTTTTGATTACAGGAACCGCTCTTCCGCGGACTGGAACACAGTCATCGAACGCGGCCGGCTCAACCTCCTCTGGGCCTCCGCTCCGCCGACGTAACACAACGAGCTAACCGCACAAACTGGTTGCAGCAGGAAAACCCTCCACATGGAGGAGTTGAGTCGTCAGCCCAGCCGGCGAGCACAAACAGCAGCGATGTCACACTGCCCCGTAGCGTTCGCTTGAAAAAACGAAATGCAGCCATACATAAAATCATACATACGTAACTCATGGTCTCCAGAAACGTCCGCAGGGCTACGTTTTCAAAATGAGCTTGTGTTAGATAACCTTATGGCCGGTTTCCACTGAGCAACAACACACAGCATACATTTAGGCCTTATTTGGGTTCAAAAACAACACGCAAAATATAGCCCACACAGTCAGTGCAAACCTCTCATCTGTGTCTTTAATAGGGATGCACCAATCACGATACTTGGATCAGATATTGGTAGGATACTGCATATTTGATACCAATCCAAACCCGATCTTGCGCGCGTGCTATATTTGTTGTAATTTATAAGCCAACAAAAGCCATTGAGGTAGCCTATTGAAAGGCACTAGAAAGTTGTCATGTATGCCTATACTATATCCCGAATGTTTTGAAGTCATTTTATAGTTTAATGTGAAGCACAGATTAATATTCACATGGTTAAATTCATGTTCAGCTCAGCGCTTCCCGCCGCTGCACTTGTCAATCATTCTCCATTCATTCACAATTCAAACTGCGCGTCACGTTAATGACAGCTCGAAAAACTTTTTTTAAGACTAATTGTTCCTGTTAATATAAGTAATCGATGGAGAAATGCTTTTAGTTTTGCATTAAATTGATTTATTTTGACTTGAAACATGGAGATCATTGCTGTTTTTAAATCATGTTGTGCAGACATGACATGCGCTGCTCCGTAAGATTATTCTTACAATAAGTTTCTCTTCTCTCATCCTTCCGACTGAGTTTATTCTTCCGAGGGGAATACTTTAAGTGGTGCAAATAGTTGGTAAAGCCTGGCTTATTTTGGTTAAAGTAGTTGATTAAATTAATAGGCTAAAAGTGAAACTGACGGCCCAGTGCATAGTAATTGTCATTAACAGAAAATTATATAGCCTAATATAGGCTACTCCAAAACTGTGAATATTTCACTGTTACTTTATATATATAAATTTTTTATTTAACAGACCTGTTTGTTAGTTTGTGCTTTGAAGCATACTAGCCTATAAGCGGACCTTGTTTTGAACTTCATCTCAACTTGTTTATTGTATAGATAACTGACCAACAAAAATACATTAAAATTACCAACAAATTATAGCAAACAAAATTTGTTTCAAAAAATAATTTTTCAGACAAAAAACATTATTTTTCAGACATGCTTTTAGTTTCTCCATTTCACTCGTGGCGAGTTTAGACGAGGAAATGTTTATTAAGTAAAACTCGCCTCAGAGGGTTTAGTTTAGTCTGCTTCAAACCTGCAGGAAAATATCAGACTTTGCTAAAAGGTTGGTTATTTTACCAACGATTAGGGTAGCCTATTACAGATTTTAAAGAACAATCTTAATATTAAAAAGGAAACATAAGCTGGACACAACAGATCATATCAATGTCATAATGAATGCTCAAATAATGTAGCCCATAGTTTATAGCAAGCATCATGTTTAGTTAGATTGTGCCATCTGTCATATACTGTACAGTAGGCCAATAGGTGTTTTGTTTTTTTTGTTTTTTTAGTAAAGAAGATTTAAGGTTATCACCAGAACTATAGAAACTGTATTTTGTTAATTATATATAATAAAACAAAGCAAAAACAAACAAAAAAAAATAAAAAAAAAATAAATAAAAAAACGGCACAGTTCTATAAACTCAGAGAATGGACTTGTGTTCTTGTGGAGACTGATCTTGCCAGTTGTCCTCGGAAGAACAAACTCGGGAGACCACAAGAACAGGTCCTGTCCTGGAAGAGGACGTGTCCTGTGGGAAATGAGATGCTGATGGTCACGTGACCTTTGCGCTTTTTTAATAGAAAAATTTAAACATTACAACATTCAAACAACGATTTATTTGCTTTTCCCCTTTTCAAAATATATACTATTTAAAACATTTAAATATACGTTGCACAATATAAATAAAACATTTTAATATGAATTTTAGCAAATAAACACCCTTAATGTGTTAAATTAACACTTAATGTGTTTAACCCTTTATTAAGATTTTCATGATAATGTTTATATTCACTGTTTCATTTAGGGAAACTCCTGAGATAAATAAGGGATATCTCTGAACTTTAATAACAAATCTAAATAAAATGCAGCGCTTCCCACCTCCAGTCGCAATGACTTCTGGGACTTCTATAGCAAGTTCGGTGCTCAAGTCTGCATTCGTGTGCCTCGATATCTAGAACACATCCGGGAAGTTTCACGCGTTCTTATAGTCTTGAGTATTGGAACTGAACTTAAGCAGCTGATGATGACGTTACACGAGAACATAAGGAAGCAAGACCGCTTAAGAACGTATATTGCGAAACAGCTAAAATCACCACACTCCCTCATCATCCACCACACACCACACCTATGAACCCTCACCTGATTACCAATCACCTGCACCTGCAATCACAACAACTCACTATAAATACTCACCTCACTCACTCAGTCTTCAGCTGGAACCAAAGACGCATAGTCCTCTCTCCTGAATTCTCCTGTGCTCCTCCATGGATGTTCTCCCTCCGACTGTCCTTCTCCTGCGAATGCAGATAAACCTGTTTAATGGAAGTGAGTATTCTTATGTTGGCGTTTAACCAAAGTAATGAGCTTATGCATTGAATTGGTTGTGTATGAGATCGCTCACTCTCTACAACATCATTCACCTGTTTAACCTAACCATTGTTGTTGCTACGTTTGAATAATCGCCCTTGAAATTTTATCATTCGTCTTCCTTGTGTGGCCGTGACACTTTTAGGGTATACTTTTGTAATTTTAAGGTTGAGTTGTGTACCTTTAAAGTACCCATTTGTACTTTTTAGGTAATAATAATACACTATAAACCCAAAAAGTGACAGTAACTCAAACTTTTTGAGGAAACTGATTGCAACAAACCATTTGAGTTAAAAAACTAATCCATATGCATACCGTGAACGTACTCCATTTAAGTTGAAGTAATGAGGTGTTTATTTAACTCATTACCTTCAACACAGAGTTCAAAACTCTTTTTAAATGAGTAGAATTAACTTTAAGTATATTTTGAGTTAACTACATTCACAACTGTCAATAATCAGTACGTTTTAATTTTCCTAAGACATTTATGATAGCCCTGATGTTTTGTCCTTTCTGCTTTTTGGACTGACAGGGTCTGATGTGTTCAATCTCATGGGACATTTAAATCCCACCTGGAGCTGAACTCCATCCGAGACAACAAAATTCACTGTGTGAAATCAGAGTAGTTCAGCCTTGAGGGGAGACTTTGGGAGTGTACAAACCATACACATATAAATAAGACTTTTATATTATTAATGTTTAATGATATTGCAGACCTACATGTGCTGTTTGCATCATTAATAATTAGTTCATGTATAGATTGCCATGCTATGAATAGTTTTGTTATCAACAGAGCCTAATACATGAAACTTTGTCCAAGATGGATTTCAAGAGCACAGTGGGATTTTGTTTTTGACCAGAAGAACACAAAATGTCCCACAGAGACCATGCATCAACACCTGCATGGCCATTAACCCATTCAATTAGCTTCCACCATGAGTGTTCTGCTAATTATCTAAATTGCATCTTTAATGATGTGAGTCCTTTAAAACAAGGAAGGTATATCTTCTGCAGCAAGCGACGAGCTATTAGTGAGGGGGTGTGTGTAAAAACTATATTGAAAACCATTTAAGAAATGATCATTAGCAAAGCAAACAGTGTTCAGCAACAGGCGAATACGCTCAATTATTACAATTGTGGTTAAACATATTGCAGATTTTTGAGTAAAAATATGTGGAATTAGAAAAACTTGCATGATTTAATTTGCTTTATTTAATTTAGCATTAAAGTATTTTTGAATGTCTCCTCCTATATGAAACATATTAAATTAATTTATAATGCCCATTTTGAGGGTCTACATAACAGCTGATATCCAGGCAAATGCATTATATTTATTTAATACAATTTTCCCCCCATACAGAAATTGTGCTAATGTGTTTAAATAAAATTTTTACATGAACAAATGTGGACGCATGTAGACAATGTAGACAAGGGATCTTTTTAATTAATTAATGAATTTTTTTAATTTAAAAGATTTACACATGATTGCATCTGAAATGAATTAGATTTTTCTGATTATTATTAAGGAGAACTATTAAGTGAGATGGGGAGACATACAGCATTGTAAGTCTAAAGTGTGTGTGTGTGTGTGTGCGTGCGTGCGTGCGTGCGTGTGTGTATATATCTCATTCATTTATTTATTCGTTTTCTTGTGGGCTTAGTCCCTTTATTAATCTGGGGTCGCCACAGCGGAATGAACCACCAACTTATCGAGCACATTTTTACGCAGCGGATGCCCTTCCAGCCGCAACCCATCTCTGGGAAACATCCACACACACATTCATACACTACGGACAATGTAGCCTACCCAATTCACCTGTACCGCATGTCTTTGGACTGTGGGGGAAACCGAAGCACCCGGAGGAAACCCATGTGAACGCAGGGAGAACACTCCACACAGAAACGCCAACTGAGCCGAGGCTCGAACCAGCGACATATATACATATATATATATATATATACATATATATATATATACATATATATATTTACAAATTTAAGTGGATTGAACATAAAACTATTAAGTTGTCCACAAAACGCTCAAGAATTGTGTTGTTTCTGCTTATTTTAAATAAGTAGTTTGAGTGTAGAAAAAAACATACTTTCATCTCTCTGACACTTTAACCGACACATGCACCAGACACTTCCTAACAATTACTCCATATCAAAAAATAATTGTGCTTTTATAAAGTGTGCGACACACAGGTAGGTGGGCTTGACAAACCACCTGTAGAAACACTTCTCTCTCCCTCTAAAAAAAAAAAAAACAGCACCTTTGTATAATTAGCACTTGTTGTGTGTATTGCCTCTCCTTCTTGAATCACTGAAGGCATAACGCTAAATGACTAAATGTAAATGCAAATCTTGAATGTTAACATTCAGAATGGTTAACATTGACTGGACTAATGCACAAATCCAGACAATATTATAATCATTTTATAGTTGGAATTAAGTTTGTGCCAACTAAAACTAATAATTAATGAATCATTTGGAAAAGAGCAATCGAGGGAACATAAAAAAAGTGTGTGGAACTAGATATTAAATAACAATTAGTTGTTTTTAACAGTGTATTCAATTTATCTTTTCTCGTAAATCTTTTTTCTACGACGTACAATTTCAAAGCAGCTTAACGTGAAGAAAAAGAGAGTAAAGTTTATAATAATTAAACATTCCAAAAATGTTGTAGTTCTAAATTAAAAGCACTTCAGTTTAGTATAAATGTCGCAACATTGTACAGCACTTTTTTTGTGTTTTAATTCAACAGGAATTAAACAAAATATTTGGAAAAACTTATCACTAAAATTAATTTTAACTATTAAAATTGTCCAGAAAAAATATATATGAGCGATTCCAGCGCTATGGATGTGTCATTTGCAGTTAAAACTCAAAATATAAATTCACATAGAAAGTTTATGTTAACATTATATTGAAACCTTTGTTTATATTTTCCAGAACTACTAACCACAGAGTTAAGGGACCAGAAAAATATCAATCTGTAAACATGTTTTGTACTTTAAGTGAGGAAAATGAACATGTGTTACAGATATGACAAGTCTAAGGGTTTACAGTATACAACATACTTTGTAGAAATTCTGCGAATTAAACTGCACAACCATAAAGAAACATTGATAATCAAAAGGATATGAGTTGGCTCTCTATCAAACAAAAATGATTGGTTTTATTTAATTTAATATTTTCAATTTATGAGAAAAAAAAGTGTCGTCATGTATGTGAAATCTCTCCATTATGGATGTGACAGATGTGAATTTGCCACTTGTGTGACTTTGATAAATCACATAGAATAGCTTAAACTGACAGATGCATTTGAGCATTTCTAAAGTACTGTAAAATACTTGCTTACCCAAAAAACCCAGAAATGGTTTCCATATTCTGGTGAAAACTTAATTTTTTTCATGGCAAGGTTGACATTTGCACGGTATTGCTCATATATAAAAAAAGATTATTGAAAACAAACAGTTTTTCATAGGACCCTAATTTTTTTTTCCTTTTACAGCTCCTTTATCTCTCTCTGCCTTGGATGATTTATTGATTATCTGATTTAAGGTTGACTATTTGTCAGTTTTCTCGTTTAAACAGTCTCTTTGCATAATTCCATCTCTATCAAAAGACAGATTGTCATAATTACAGCAGGAAGTTGCAAACTTGATCCATGATTGAGAAACCGAGCAATCTTGGATGGTTTGTAGTATTGAAAGGGTAGGCTGAATGTCCAGATGTGAGTACTGACAAAAAAAATCCTGGCAGATGTGCTCAAATGTAGATTCATTTCATAACACCTGTCTCGCTGGGTATTTATGCGGAACTGTGCCTCGACCTGCTTCATTGTAATGGAAAGTCTGGTAGAACTAGAGCAAACACAGTTTCACACCGTTTCTCCAATAAGACACGGACCACTGGGAATCAGACCCTCTGTTTACCTGTGCTGTGTCCCGTCATTATTCCACCCCATCAGTATTCAGAAAGCGACGCTCAGATTGCGAACAATATGACCCCATTCTGCCTAAAAAGAAGCACACAAAACATTACAACAATGTTGTAAACAAACAAAACATTGTAACAATGTTGCTAAGTATTGCATATTAGCAATGATGCATTATAGGCATCCTATAAATATCACAGGTTGGGAAATACTGGAGCTTCTTAACTTTTAAGAGAAATCCAGCAATCCAAACCCCTCAGTCCTGTTTTCTGTGCAAAAAAAAAATGACAAAGCACTCTGCAAATAGTGATTGAGCTCTTACCGAAAGGTCAGCAGTTCTTTTGATTTGTAAAGGATTCATTGAACATGATCGATTGGATTCATTAATGACACATATGAAGACAGACCAGATCAATCTAAATGGTAAACTGGCATCATTGTCATCATTTTGCAGCTCGACGCTCATAAAGCCTATTAATTTGTGCTCAGAAATGATCATATATCATTTAATGAAGATAGCATGCTGCTTTCGCATGACATCAACTATCAGTCACTGTTCGACACTGTTTGTAGACAGAAACTCATTTGTAGTATCATGCTGCTGGACAAACACGGCATTTTTCAATCTGGCAAGACATTTAAAACATGGTAAAAATTACTCTTATGAAATTGTTTCAGGGTGTCTGCAGGTTTCAAGTAAAATGTAAGACTTTTAAGGAGTTTTAAAGAGCATTATGAATGACATTTTAGACTTTTAGACCAGGCTAAATGCTAAGGATTGTTTTAAATATGCGAGTTGGAACATATTTTGACTTGCTTTATCAAAAATGTTTATAATTTAATACATTTAATAACAGAACAATAACAATTTAATAATATGAAATATAAGTCAGGTCAGTATCCTCAGTGGTAAATAAATGGAGAATATTTAAACAAATGTTACTGTAAGAAAAGGAATTAAAACATGGTAAAAATTCTATTTTTAAATAAAAAGTTGGTCCCACTTTATATTAAGTGTCCTTAACTACTATTTACTTACATCAGAAAAATAAATACAATGTACTTACTGTGTTTATAATGTATTTGAGAACACTTGTGGTGCTTTTGAGTTGGGATAGAGGTTGGGTTATGGACAGGTTTGGTGGCATGGGTAGGTTTAAGGGTGGGTTAAGGTGTAAGGGATGGTAATTAATTCCTATGTAAGTACCTGTTAGTTAAGGCCACTTAATATTAAGTGGGACCAAAAAGTTTTACTGAGATTAGGATTGTTGGTGACTGTGAGTGTTAATAGACAGATTGGGTATATATATAAACAAAGAAAAATTAAGATCTGTTAATAAGATTTAAGACCTACAACACAATATTTTGGTAAATTTAAGACTTTTTAAAGACTAAAAATTAGCTTTTGAGATTTAGGACATTTTAAGACTTTTTAAGACCCCACAGAAACCCTGTGATTTAATCAATCTTAAAGTTCATCATGAAATATGAGATTTTAAGCAGCCATTTATGCTTTTTGTAATCTCCTAAACCAAATCATTTGATGACTGCTGTTTGCAGGAAACAAAATCAGATGTTTATCCAATTAAATAATATTTAGAATGATTAAAAGTTGAATTTTGTGATACGGCATGGACATTCCCATGCTGTATCACTAAATTCAACTTTTAATCAAGCAATTTTTTACACAACCACTTTTGTTGATGCTCCAAATATTAGCGCTGTTATGATTCTTAAATTCTACATGATGAGATTTTCAGTGATCAGCAATTGAGTTATTTGCACCAGACGAAACAGGTCAGAAATTTAGATACAGCCATTCAGAAGCAAAGTTTATGCACTCACTCACAAAATGGTAAGGTTTATAATCTAATTCAGAGGTTCGCAATGTGGGGGTCGGGACCCCCCGAGGGGTCACAGGACATTGAATGGGGAGTCTCCTGGTGATTTCCAAAAATCTATTTATTTTTATTAAACCCAAGTTGATTATAGTTATACTGTATAGTTACTATAGTAGCTTAGTTCTATTGGACTGCAACCCCTGGGGTGAATACATTACATTAAAGACACAGCAGTAGCGTCAGATGCAGCAGATTGATTTTATAATACCAGGTTAAACTTTCTGCCACATTTACATCACTGACTGAAAATTAAGCAAAGAATAGACTTTGGTCTGTTGGTGTGTGCGCGCCATATATCTATATTTATAACCACCTCAGAGGATATTGGGGGTCGCGATTTACTGACATTGTCATTTTAGGGGTCGCGGGCTGAAAAGTTTGGGAAACCCTGCTTTAATAATACATATTAAACCTCTTTAACATTATTAAATGCACATGCTGAATCTCTGATATGTGTACACTGAGTCACAGTTCTAAAGTTCAATTTTAAACAGTTTATTTTATTTTCAACATCTGAGGTAAACTATCTGCTGCTGCTTTCAGTATATGGCAATAAATGTAATGCAAAATGGCATTCAAACTCATAATATTAGCATTTAACACTGAATAAAGCACATCATTGTCAAAATTGTCTGTTACTCAGCTGCAAGAAATAGAAACAGTTTCTAATATATCAAATTCAGGTGTTGGTTAGGACAAAAAACTCCATTTAATATGCTGAATACTCCCTATATTGTGTGCCGTTGCTTTTTTTTTTAGAACACGACTTAAATCAGCCTTTGGCTTGATTGTCAGACTCTATCCTCAATCTGGCAACTTGTGCTTGCGTTTGTTTTGATCCAGGAATGTAATACCTGTTTCAACCACTGGGTGTCAAACTTACATACTGCACCTTTAAGTAAGGTTATTTGTATTTTATTTTGTTTTATTCAACTGTAGATATATACGCTATTTTTGTGAGACCTATGAATAAATATGCAGTTGAAGTCAGAATTATTAGCCCCCCTTTTGTTTATTTTTTTTCCTTTTTTTAAATATTACCCAAATGATGTTTAACAGAGCAAGGAAATTTTCACTGTATGTCTGATCTTTTTTTCTGAAGAAAAGTCTTAATTGTTTTATTTCGGCTAGAATAAAAGCAGTTTAAAATTTTTTCGATAGTCTACAAAACAAGCCATCGTTATACAAAAACTTGCCTAATTACGCCAACCTGCCTAGTTAGCCTAATTAACCTAGTTAAGTCTTTAAATTTCACTTTAAGCTGTGTAGAAGTGTCTTGATATACAGTCAAATATTAATTTCTGTCATCATGGCAAAAATAAAATAAATGAGTTATTAGAAATGAGTTATTTAAACTATTATGTTTAGAAATGTGTTAAAAAAAATCTTCTGTCTGTGAAACTAAATTTTTTTGGGGGTGGAGGGATTGGGGGGGTATCCGCTGTGTAAAACATATGCTGTAAAAAGTTGACGGTTCATTCAGCTGTGGCGACCTTTGATAATCAGGGACTAAACAGAAGGGAAATGAATGAATAAATGAGTGAATATTCACACGGATGCCAATTGTATGGAAATGTATGATATTTTATTTTTTAAACAATAGTTTCACCACCCTTTTGCAGGGTATGAGCAAATCGTTTGAAAAGCTTGAATAAGGTCACACCAATTAGTTGAAACAAATTGAAATAGTTGCGAATTGTTGTACGACTTTGGAAAGTGCTGCCGGAATGTTATATCAGCATTCCTGAAAATGCAGCTTGATACATGATGTTGTGTGCTCAATTGTTTACATGCCATCATTAAAGCAATTTTGACTAGAATAATTGGCTTAACAGCACCCTAAACCAGAACTACAATTCCCAGTAGGCATGTTCGCCGCTTATTTACACAAGCTTAGACCAGTCTGCTTTGTGATTTAGATTAAAACGTGTCTCCCACATAGGGTGGAGGGGTGGGATGTTCTGAGAGCTTAATTAAGTCGTAGGACCCTGGCAATGACGAATGCCTCTTAACATGAGCAGGCTACGACACCGGTAGTGCT
The DNA here is from genome assembly GCF_052040795.2 of Danio rerio. NCBI lineage: Eukaryota > Metazoa > Chordata > Actinopteri > Cypriniformes > Danionidae > Danio > Danio rerio. The sequence continues at coordinate 13,382,842 of NC_141026.1, forward strand.
GCCCTTTATAGCTGCGCATCTTCTTTTGAGCAAAATACCACTATAGCATCTACAGCTTTTACTCCTGGATGGTGTCTCGCGCACAATCAAAATGTGATGAATAATGCCAGTTGCCTTCGAGTCAGAGATTCTGTGTCCATTTTCTCAGAGCATGACAGAGCGATACAGCGGGCCTGCGAGGTCTTGCTAGATCCTCGGCTCTTTTGGTGTTTCCTAGCATCGGTCTATTCATCACCATCGCGGGTCTCTTGTTCTGCTCTGTGTCTTCCTTCATCACTGCAGCTAATTAAAGAGCTCGGAGGTCTGCTACTGTTTCCACTGCCTTGTATTACCATTAATTACAATGACATCTCAGATCCGCGGCATAGCAGCACAGTGATTCATGGCGCGCCGGGTCGGAGTAAGAGACTTATCTCACACACTCACACGGACTCCTGTACATATGCATGGATGCGCTCACATATGCACGCACACACAAACGTAATAAATTAGGCTCGACTGAAGACTGATGGCCCACAATGTAATAGCCATAGATCAATTAAGCAAACGGCAAGCTGAGAAAGGGAGGGCTAATCTCTGGAAAGTATATATATATAAAGAATTGGGGTTTATTCTAAAGGAGATACTGGATTTTTGAGGCCAAGCAAACAAATTAAGATGTTAATGAATCGAAAAATGTGTTATTGTGATTCTGTGGAATTGCGTAACATCGTAAATCGCACACTTTTACAAATAAAGGAAGCTGGCACTGTCACAAAAATAAAGCTTCCAATCTTCACTGTAAAGAAATGCAGGGTTCCACACAATTCGTACATGTTGTCCTAATTCTTTCAATTCACTTCATCTTTATCTATATACTGTAGCACTTTTACAATGTAGATTGTGTCAAAGCAGCTTAACAGAAATTCATTCATTCATTCATTCATTTTTTTTGTCAGCTTAGTCCCTTTATTAATTCGGGGTCACCACAGCGGAATGAACCGCCAACTTATCCAGGAAGTTTTTACGCAGAGGATGCCCTTCCAGCCGCAACCCATCTCTGGGAAAGATCCACACACGCATTCACACACACACTCATACACTACGGACAATTTAGCCTGCCCAATTCACCTGTACCGCATGTCTTTGGACTGTGAAGGAAACCGGAGCACCCGGAGGAAACCCACGCGAACGCAGGGAGAACATGCAAACTCCACACAGAAACGCCAACTGAGCCGAGGCTCGAACCAACGACCCAGCGACCTTCTTGATGTGAGGCGACAGCACTACCTACTGCGCCACTGCTTTGCCCCTTAACAGAAATGTTCTAGAAAATTGAAACTGTGTCAGTCCAGTTTTCAGAGTTAAAGTTCAGTTCAGTTCAGTGTGGTTTAAATTTCACTGCTGAAAGTCCAAACACTGAAGAGAAAATCCATCGATGCGCAGCTCTAAAGCCCTAAACCAAGCAAGCTAGTGGCGACAGTGGCATGAAACAAACTTCACCAATTGACGAAAGTGAAGGAAAAAACCTTGAGAGAAAGCAGGCTCAGTTGGGGGACATTTCTCCTCTGGCCAAACTTCTTGTGCAGAGCTGCAGTCTAGGCAATAGGCTGGAGAACGCTGGATGTCCATTGCGGAAAAGCTGCAGGTGCGAGTAGGTCACCCGCAGGTGTTCAGGCTGGACCACGGGATCAATGCAGGGACTCGCCTGTCACTTTCGATTAAGTTAACATAATTGTTTTCACAAATTTAAGTGGATTAAACATAAAAAAAATTTAAGTTGTGCCAAAAAAAATTTACATTGTGCCAAAAATGTAAACCAGATTAGGACTGTGCATAATATATTGTATAGAAATGGTGCAGTGGGGCGGGGGAGACGCTGTTGTAGCAAAGATGATTTGTCTCTATTTTTCAAATATTTTTGAAATTGTTGTTTTATTGGCTAAATGTTAATAATAAGATCTGAACAACAACAACAACAACAAAAAATAGTTATTAAAACTATTATGTTTAGAAATGTGTTGAAAAAAAAACTTCTTTCCATTAAACAGAAATTGTGGGAAATAATACACAAGGGGGCTAATAATTCTGACTTCAACTGTACCTAAAAGTACCAAATATAGCTACCACCTCAGTGACAGCTCTCGTATCTTTATTACTAAGAGTGGAGCTGCTTTCATCAAGGATGTGGTTGAAGGTTTTATTTTATAGTGTATTTTACTGCTGGTGGGACGCTGTAAGCTGGAAAGGTGACAGAATATTGAGTGTGATCTTCCTGTGACTGAGGTCAGTCTGTGTTTCACTTCTGGGTCACAGAACTGATAGGGGACACACATCAAAGTACGAGCTCAAAGTAAAAGACTCAACATCTGCTGTATGTTTCAGACTCTCTAAGGTACAAAGATATGATATACACACGCACACACTCACACACTATTCTATCCCCTACTCCTAAACCCAACCCCAGCATAACACAGCATGCATTCCCTTTATTTATTCATTTTCCTTCAGCTTAGTCGCTTTATTCATCTGGGGTCACCACAGCGGAATGAACCACCAAGTTATCCAGCGTATGTTTTATGTAGCGGATGCCCTTCCAGCTGCAGCCCAGTACTAGAAAACATCCATACACACTCATTCACACACAAACACTACGGCCAATTTAGTTTATTCAATTTACCTATAGCGCATGTACAGGTGCATTAAGGGTACAGGACTGGGGAAACCAGTGTACCCGGAGTAAACCCATGCCAACATGGGGAGAACATGCAAACTCCACCCAGAAAGGCCGACTGACCCGGCCAGGGCTCGAACCAGCAACCTTTTTGGAGGCACTGTGAGGCGATCGTGCTACCCACTGCACCACCGTGCCGCACCACAGCCTGCATTTTTACCTTTATTAAATTTTTTACTTTTATTAAATCTTTTATTTATTTATTTTTGTGATTTATGAACCGTTTTATGTAAGGGGGCCTAAAAAAAACAAAACACAAAATGCTCCCAAAAGCTCAAAATTAACCGGTATTGCTATACTTGAGGGGGTCCCCACAACATGAGGAATACAAGGTGCACACACACCAGGTTTCAGTGAATTGTGTGGACTTTCCATACTCCATGTTTTTTCTATACCCGAAGCCAACCTTAACACTAAACCCAACCCTAACTGCAACCTATTTCCGTTTTTACACTTTCCGATAAAGATACTTCATTTTTTTATAAATAATATCTTGCAGACCAATCTTTTGATTTTGTTGATCAATACATCCATAGCCAAATATCGCTGTTAATCTATTCTTAAAGTTGGTTTGGGAGCTGGGTCTATTCTACGCAAGCTACAGTATATAATGATTTTCCCCTTGCTATTTTAGTGTGGATGTATACCAGACCGGTGAGCCACCTGACAAAAAAGTGCCATGAATCAAATCAGCGGGATGCTATTCTGGTTCTTTCACTTACTTTGAAGAAACTACTGACTAAGTTCACGTGGACATCTGTAATCTAGTTATTTGCCTTAATAAACAATAATACTATTAAGGTGTTTACTTGAAGAGCTTTCAAGTAAGAGATTCCTGTAATTTTGGGTGACTTTAACTGCAGTTCCGCAGTTACACTTTCACTCATGAACATTTCATTCATGCCCCTGTGAAAAACTGGGGTATTAGGGCGTACTCACAATATGCTATACGAACCATGCCCAGGCTCGTTTCCCGGATTGTTTGAGAAGTGTGAGTGCTCTGAATCGGGCTCAGGCATGGTTCACTTGTCCAGGAACTGAATATGAGACGTGACTTTTACAGGACCGTTTCATATGGATTAATTAATCATTCTTACTGTTCAATGAATGCAAATTGTCGTATTTTATTTAAGACGCAAACCCCACACTGCATGACAGATGCACCTTCAGCAAACCTCCTAATTCCTGCAGCACGAGGACTTTATGATTGTTTATGAGCGTCAAAAGTGGCTGATCTGTTTAGCGAAATATTTGACTGTGTGTCACTGCATTCCGAACGACTCCAATGAAAAATCTAAACAAATCTCCACCGTGCTGGGTGAGAGCGCTTACTTGCCGTCGGGGGAGATGGGAGGGAGGACAAGCGTGCTTTGGCCCAGTTCAAGGCAACTGTACATAGTGTGAGTATGCCCTTAGACACAAATAAGAAGTAAGGACTGGTGAGAGTGTTATGCAACTTAATAACGCATGCCGAATAAAAAAAAAAAAAAAAACAGCATTTTGATATGTGTGTGTGTGTGTGTTGTCCTTTACTGAGAGCCGCCTGTGTGGATCTTGTTGGAAAATATGGCGAAAAGTCCTAGATGATGGTAATAGTTTGATCGCGGTGTTTATTTCAATAATTCCACTACTAATGCAATTAACTACAGTTGTAAAAATACTGCAATATATTTAAATAACAGTTTTTTTTGTCCAAAAAACTAAACTTTTCTGAAGTTAACTAATAATGCATTATTTCTTTAAAAAACTGCAGTATTGTATTGTATTTATTGTATTGCCTTTTTGTTACAGTTAAAAAATAGTTTGACAAGTAGAAAATGTTAATAGGCCAATGACATCGTCACACTGAAATAGTATATATAGGTAAAATATGCTTTTCCTATATTTGTAAGATTAAAAAAGCTCTTTTGCAGAAGAATGTTGCATCAAAAGCAAATCCAATAGCGTATTGGAATAAATTTATGATTGATGTTGACTGAAAAAAAGTTTGACTTCTGTCTAATCACTATCTCTTAACAAACAAGGTTAAAGAGATTTCATTTAAACTCCTTTTTTTTTTTTGGCCGAAATGTAATCGACTTTATTGCTGTCAATATTGATGAAAATATTTCTTTACATTGGAAAAATGATGTTTTTTTCTGAATTTTTGATAATTCTAAAGACAAAAAGACCCGTGCATTTTTTTTTATTATTTCTTTATTTTAATGGCCAAATTTAAAACTCATAAATTAAATCTTTCAGGTACAAATCCAAGTTTCATTGCATTTAAAAATCATTATCATTATAAAGAATCATTATATTGAGTCCGCATTACTCAAAAAGCTATGTGAATTGTGTAAGCCTGTATATCATTTAATGTATTGGTATTGTTTATGTCTCCCTCAGCTTTTGAAATTTTCTTAACATTTGTTGTACTTGACTTGTATTGTATTTTTGGTCATTGTTCAGTTAAATAAATACCGTTTGAAAAACAAAGAATTTTACCTTTTTTATAATTCAAGAAACGGATAATAACTTATGGTCTCATAACATGCTCTTTTTCCAAATATATGCCTTTCCATTCATAAAATATTATAATACAAAAATACGCACACATATAAAATAAAAACATCTCTGTTTCTATACCTTATCACAGGCTGTGCACTGTGATCAACATCTGCTGTCTTCATGCAGGGAAGTGTCCCCTCCTGCTGCCATTCTGAAACATAATTAACCTCTGATACCCATTCTGTTGTCTGCCATGCCTGAGAATGAGTCTAAAATTGAACTGTATAGATGTCCCTAATCTAATAGACCCATGATCACGCTTAAATGCGGCCATTTTCTTGAAATGAACAATGTCACTGTCACACAAAAAGGGGGTGAATCTTGAGTCTATGGGTGTGCGTGAGAGGAAAATTGCAGAGAAAAAGGGGGGAATGGTAGCATTTTGCTCAGGTCTAAGAATAGATAAGCAGCGCCCAGGGAATCAGTCAGTAAACATTGGCGGTGATTGACATGACACCCCAGCCTGTAGGAAACTTTACATTTTATTATCGTTCTGTAAAACCGCAATGTACAGATCCACACGCCGGTTTGTCGGCGTGTGTGGGAGGTTTATGGGTCGAGGGTGGTGCACTTCAAGCCTGTTTTCATCGGCCCTCACTAAATATCCACCCAATTTTCACAGGTCTGCCGGGGCTTTGAAGAAAATTGAGCAGATTTGCGATGAAGAGCCCCTCTGGAGGAATTTGAGAGTGTTTGAGGATTAGGAGGTTTTTATTCTCAGCATAAGGTCCGGTTGAAGAAGTATCTGATGCCTCAGGAGGTGAAGCTCAACCGAGCATTCCAGTAAATAGAGATTGCCGAGATAAAGAGTTGAACTGACAAGCTTATGGACTTGCGAGTTGGCTTGCAGTTTAGCTTTTATGCAAAGCAAATATGAAATATTCTGAGGGATGTTTTCGTCCTCTCATGTGTTAATCCAGATTTAATCCAATAATAATCAAGACGCCAGTAAGTGTGTTCGTTGATAATAAGAAATGCTAGCGTATACCTGTTTGAAATAAATTGTCATTATGACTTAAAATGATGTAGGGTTGCTCAAAATAATCTCAGAAGGCTCATCTGTAAAGACTGGCAGCACACATTCAAAATTAAAGCACTGTCGACATCTTGTGGTAATTGAGAGTATTGCAAGTTTAAAGTGTTTTTTTGCTTTGCGGCCAAAAGGTGTCGCTAGAACGCAATGTGGTTAAAGAAGTGGTCCACTATGATATCATATCTTAAACTTTAGTTGATGTGTAATGTAGCTGTGTGAAGATAAACATCTCTGATTGCAATACGGTCAAAGTTGAATGCAAAGGGAGGCATTGGCTTCTACAGAGTTAGCTAATAGTTACAGCAGATGAAGTTTGGGGACAGCAAAAATACATATTCATTGCAGAATTTGTTGATAGTAAAGATTTTGTTTTGAGCACTGTTGGATAATTAGATTAAATTTGATATTAGAAAATAATTATTTAGAAATAGTTTAAAGTAAATCCATTGGTAAGTAAGTAAAATATTAATATTTACTTGGTTGATTAGTTATGTTAACTTACTCTCAGGCACATCTATGTTGAAAGTGATTTTTTTCTTCAGTAAATTATCCTACCCTTTTTAACATGTACACTAATAATTGTTGTATACAAAAGTATTTTCATTATTCATTTTTTCATACTGTGTAAAACACTGTCAGTATAGAAATGTTACAATTGTTTGATTTTAATAACTGATGTAAATCTGGTCATGACATTATAAACTGTAGTTGTAAAGTGCATCCAGAAAGTATTCAAAGTGCTTATTCCACATTTTTATGTTACAGCCAAAAGGGTTTAAATTAATTGATTTTCTCAAAATTCTGAGACAATGTGAGAAAGATTTTTTGAAATTGTTGCAAATTTATAAAAAAATAAAAAAGCTGAAAAATCACATGTACATATATATTCACAGCCTTTGCTCAATACTTTGTTGATGCATCAATGGCAGCAATTACAGCCTTAAGTCTTTTTGAATATGATGCCACAAGCTTTGCACACCTGTCTTGGGAATTTTTGCCCATTCCTCTTTGCAGTAACTCTCACGCTCTATCAGGTTCGATGGGAAGCGACGGTGTACTTTCAGATCTCTCCAGAGATGTTGAATAGGATTTAGCTCTGGGCTCTGGCTGGGCCACTCAAAGACATTCACTGAGTTGTTGTGAAGCCACTCCATTGATATTCTGGCGGTGTGCTTTGGGTCATTGTCATACTGGAAGATGAACCTTCGCCCCAGCCTGAGGTCAAGAGCACTCTGAAGCAGGTTTTCACTCAGGATGTCTGCATTCATCTTTCCCTCTATCCTGACTAGTCTTCCAGTTCCTGCTGCTGAAAAACATCCGCACAGCATGATGCTGCCACTGTAGGGATGAAATTAGCCTGGTAATGAACGGTGCCTAGTTTTCTCCAAATTTAATGCCTGGCATTCACTCCACAGAGTTTAATTTTCGTCTCATCAGACCAGAGAATTTTGTTTCAGATGCCTTTTGGCAAATACCAGGTGGGCTGCTATGTGGCCTTTACTAGCCACTCTCCCATACAGGCCTGATTAGTGGATTGCTGCACATATGGTTGTCCTTCTGTAAGGTTATCCTCCCTCCACCGAAGAAAACTTTAGCTCAAACAGAGTGACCATTGGGACCCAAGGACCTTGACAGGTTTATGCCTTTTCAAATCATGTTCAATTAACTGAATTTACCATAGCTGAACTTCAATTAAGCTGCTGAAACATTTCAAGAATGATCAGTGGAAACAGAATGTACCTGAGCTCAATTTATTGCTTCATGGCAAAGGCTGTGCATACTTATGTGATTTTTCAGGTTTTTATTTTTAAAAAATTTGCAACAATTTAAAAAAACTCTTTTTTCACATTGTCATTATGGGATATTGTGCGTAGAATTTTGAGAAAATAAATAAATTTAATCCATTATGGCATAAGGCTGTAATATAAAAAAAAATGTGGAAAAATTAAGCCGCATGCACTGTATAGTTGTGGATAAATAAAGAATTTCTTTTAATAGTAAGATATCAAATAAGGCAAAGGTGCTTAAAGTAGGGCCCACGGGCCAAAGATGGCCCATGGAAACATTTGGTTTAGCGCACCATCCCATCTGAAAAGAGAGGGAAAATAATGGGTAATTTGTTGGGGCGAACGCCTTAGACTGAATTTGTCATTTAAAATTTAACGTAACCTTTAGTTTCTTTGTTTAATTGGGGAGCAAATAAATATTGTCAGTTGACAGCTCGACTAGTGTATTCAGCATTGATCTCCATTGTGTTATAAATAATATTGTTTATGTTTTTACTATAATAAGTTCATTAAAAAATATCAAAAACTGATTGTGCATCATTAAATATGTTTTAAAGCAACGCTTTCTAGTTATTTTTAAACATTGGCAAATATGGCATTTTTAATATAAAACAGTTTGGTATATTTACCTTTGGCCCACAGCCTTCACTCAAGTTTTGTTTTTGGCCCTTTATGAGAAAAAGTTTGGGCACCCCTGAATTAGGTTGATATCAGGCAAATTGGGCAATCAGGTAAAACGGGCCATTTAAAGTTCGAGTGTCTTATCGCTTAAAAAGTTAACAGCCAATAACTGCAAGGAATTACAAACTGTTGCCATAACAGTACTTGACATTTAGAAAATGATTTATTTATTTTTTTGGTCTGAGGTTGTGGATGAGGAGCCTCATCTTGAGGCTGTTCCATAAAAAAGCAAGGCGAGTGTCCCGACACATCCAATCTTCTCAATACAGCAATTAGGTTGACAAATCAATACCAAATCCAAAACTCATTTAGAAATAATAATTCAAAACCCATGTCTTGATTCCCTCTGTGAAATAAAATAATGATTTGGCTAAATCAACCAGACTTTTATATGACACAAAACTGACCCAATTTACCGGAATGTGTAAAGGAGTCATTAGTTCAAGTTAAAATGGGCCACCTTCTGTGAAATTCTTGTGGTTCCTTTTCTAAAAACAACTTATAATATTGATATTTTCTATTATAAAATTTACAGAGGCTCAGTGGTTAGCACTGTCACCTCACAGCAAAAAGGTTCGAGTCCCGGCTTGGTCAGTTGGCATTTCCCTGTGGAGTTTGCATGTCGCGTGATCGCGTGAGTTTCCTCCGGGTGCTCTGGTTTCTTCCACAGTCCAAAGACATGTGCTATGGGTGAATTCATTGAACTAAATTGTCCGTAGTGTATGTTTGTGAATGAGTGTGTATGGATGTTTTCCAGTACTGGGTTGTAGCTGGAAGGGCATCCGCTGTGTAAAACATATGTTGAATAAGTTGGTGTTTCATTCCGCTGTGGCGACCCCATTAATAAAGGGACTAAGCTGAAGGAAAATGAATGAATAATGAATGAATATTATGAAATTTGTGACATAGCTTTTTCACATTTTACATTCAAAATGTCTATGTGATGTGTGTTTATGTGCGCTCAACTGTTTGTGTATGCATGATATTGAGACATACTGCATAATAAGCTGTATTTGTGCACACATGGGCACACAATCACTGAACAGAGAAAGAGTGCAAGATACATTTAGATGTGATAGGTGTTGATGTAAAGTATGGCCTAATGTTAAACTATTTATGCTATTTAAAAAAACAGAAAGGAAAGAGGAGGATCAGAAAGGAATATAAAGGAGATAAAACGTATGTTTGAAAGGGATGGGGCAAAAAAAAATATCCCATCAAGGTTTACCATACGCTCTATGGGTATTTAATATAATTCACAAGCATTTAAAGTACTTCAGATTGGTGTTAAATGCATAAAAATTTGCATTGCAGACAGGATAATTTTTGCTGAACACTTCTATCTCAAAAATATGGGTCAGAGAAGGTTTAAAGATTTTGTACTCTGTCAAAATAGTTGGGTTAAAAATACCCCACCATATAACCCAGCACCTTCCCAACTATAGGTTATTTTAACCCAATGCATTGGGTTATTTTGATTAAATGTTATTTTTTTCCATCCTGGTGTTATATTACTATTACTTGTACTACTATCAATTTTATAATTATGGCTGTGTATAAAAATAATGTCTCTGCTTTGTCCTAAAGGTGAGAATGACGGCCGAATATACAAAATATGTGTGTCATTTCTTCAAAAAAAAAAAAAAAAACTTTAGAGATGAACATGTGAGGTAGAGAAAGCGTTTTATCCATTTAATACAGATCGCCTATGAAGTGCACATTTGTATCATCAATAATTAAGAGTGCTGGTGAAACGGATATAAAAAACACGACTCTGAGAGGTAATTTGATAAAACAAAAACAATATTATTATACCTTAACTTTTATAACGTCAAAACAAAATGAAGCACGCATATTAATACAGCTGTTCTGTGTCAGTTAAATCAGTTGAATGTTGAAATTCAAATTTTTAACCCAACTGGATGAGTTGTAATATAAATTACCAAATAAAGGTTAAAATAACCCAACAAAGCACCAAATATTTAACCCAACTGGTTGAGTTATTAATAAATAACATAAGAAAGGTTAAAAATAACCCAACAAAGCACCAAATATGCTTAACTCAACCATTGAGTTAAATAAATAACTCAACGTATTTTAGTGTGTAATAAAGGGACTAAGCCGAAAAGAAAATGAATGAATAAATAAATGGTTCAGTTATCAATAAATAACCTAATAAAGGTAAAAAATAACCCAACAAAGCACCAAATATTCAACCCAACTGGTTGAGTTATTAATAAATAATCTATTAAAGGTTAAAAATAACTCAACAAAGCACAAAATATGCTTAACTCAACTATTGGGTTAAATAAATAACTCAACGTTCTTTAGGGTGTAGGGTCTAAACAATTCTATTTTACAGTATCCATTAAGTGATATGGGAGTATAGTGATATTTAAAACACACAATTTATGAATTTATGAACAGTATGGCTTTTTAATGAACTACTAACGGACTCTGGCAGTCTAAGGCAGGGGTTCTTTAACTTTTTAGCCCGCTACCCCTAAAATAACTCCAGTGACTCACGACCCCCACTATGCTCAGAGGTGGTTATAAACATAGAAATATTGCAGACAATGGTGCACACACACCCATAGGAATTATATAAACAGGAGAATATTGGCAACACAAAAAAGGGCAACAGTCTAACAACAATATAATTTTTTATAATCATTATTCATTTAATAGGGCTGCATGGTGGCGCAGTGGGTAGCATGATTGCCTCACAGCAAGGTGGGTTTCCTCTGGGTGCTCTAGTTTCCCCCATAGGTCCAAATACATGAGCTATAGGCAAATTGTCCGTAGTGTATCTGTGTGAATGAGTGTGTATGACTGTTTCTCAGTGATGGGTTACAGCTGAAAGGGCATCCACTGTAAAACATATGCTGGATAAGTTGGTGGTTCATTATGCTGTGGCGACCCCAGATTAATAAAGGGACTACGCTGAAAAGTAAATTAATGAATGAATATTCATTTAATTTAATATTAACCTCACTTAATGAGAATGGTGGGCACAATGTTTACAGCACAAGACTATTCTTGGTATAATTTTGGAGACCGCTACTTGGAGATCTTAGTTTAGTTTAGTTTATTTGTTTACAGGGTCAATGCACATTAATAAACATTACTGTAAAATGTGCCAGAATTAGCCAAGAATGGCTATTTTTCATCCGTAGACCCCTTAAAGAATGTTAAAAAGTCACACCTAAAATAGAAGCACAACATTAAACATTAAATAATCTTCCTCCATGTTCAGTTGTGGGCTTTATTTTTAATGTATGTAAAGGTGTTAAAGTTAAACATTGTGCCGTAAAATCAATCTTCTGCAACTAACGCTATTGCTGTGACATTAATCTAGCATAATAACCCCAGGGGTCGCAATACAATGGAAAAAATGTAAAGGCCAATGGCTTTTTATTTACATGTTGTTGATTTATGTTGTTTTATATTCGAAGTTATTTTTATCTTCTGTAGGTTATCAATAAAATACGGTTATTCTGATAATTTAATAACATATAAACTATCCCCATTTTTTTGCGACCCCCACTTTGGGAACCACTTAGGCACATGTGTCATGCTCAGTTCCTGGAGGGCCGCAGCTCTGCACAGTTTAGTTCCAGCCCCAATTAAACATTCCTGAACAAACTAATTGAGTCCTTTAGGTCTGTTTGATACCTACAGATAGCAGGCCCGTAGACAGAGGGGGTTCGGGTGGTCCAGAGACTCCACCCCCCTACCACTGCTGATAAAAGGTCCAGTATTGTCCCAAACATGAGCTCACTTGTCTTATTTTGACTGCTATGCCATCATAAAGTATAAAAATAACTCATCAAAGAAGGCTTCCAATAAATCTAAACAATTATTTTACACGATTCCAACATCCAGCTGTGCAAGAAAACACAATATGTTGAAAGTGAAGTCAACTTTTAATCTGAATCTTGGACCTTATTCTTGAAAGAAAAAAGTCAAATAAAAAGGTTTGAAGCACCAACAGCGGCCCATGTTAAAGTAAATTTTTATACTAAATAGGCTATTTTTGTTATCCATGAACTTTCAAAAAGTTAAGCTCCATTCATTCATTTTCTTTTCAGCTTAATCCCTTTATTAATCTGGGGTCGCCACAGCAGAATGAACCGCCAACTTATCCAGCATATGTTTTACGCAGCAGATGCCCTTCCAGCTGCAACCCATCTCTGGGAAACATCCATACACACTCATTCACACTCATACTACGGACAATTTAGCCTACCCAATTCGCCTGTACCGCATGTCTTTGGACAGTGGGAGAAACCGGAGCACCCGGAGGAAACCCATGCAAACGCAGGGAGAACATGCAAACTCCACACAGAAATGCCAACTGACCCAGTCGAGGCTCGAACCTTCTTGCCGTGAGGCGGCAGCACTACCTACTGCGCCACTGTCGCTGTTAAGTACTACATTATCAATATTATTGTTTTGTTTTTTTTTATCATTCAGAAGGACAAATTCTGACCAAGGAAAGTTGAATGAGCTGGCCAGTTTGTTATTGCCCATTAAATAACAATAGGCTCCTGTTTTTTTTTTTTTTTTTTCATTTAAATCTTTAACTTGAATTCAATTTCTTTAAATATTAATCTGATATAATAAATTAGCATTTTTAAATAAGTATTTTTTCATATTTCTTCATTCTATATATTCAGCAAACGCTTTTCGTACCTCAAAAGTGTGGTTATGGTGACCCCCTGACAAGCTAATCCAGCTAAAAATAGTGCTTAATATGTCACAAAAATACAGTATTCAAATTTCATTAATAAATATATAACAAGACAAATAGTTGCAAAAAGCTCATCTGCTTAAGAAAAAAACAACCACCTGGCCTGGATAGGTGTGTTCAAGCAGGGCTGGAACTTGTGCTGCGGCCCTCCAGTTGAGTTTGACTCCACAGGTCTAAGGAAAATGCAAACACAAAAAGTGCAAAGAATTTAAGTATTTTTTTGTTCTATTTACAACATTGACAAAAGTTTTTTGTCTATATATTTTTTCAATATAATTGTTATGGGGATAAAAAGACAAGTGAACTCACCTGACATTAAGCTTGTATGAATTGCTCACTGCATGTGCTCTCTACCATGATTAGAGTTTCAAACTCCTCCTCTCTTCTACCGGGGCGGGACCTCACGGGTCCGGATCCGCCCTGATGTCCCGATGACAGCACGGACAAGATGGCGGCCAGCTGGGAAGTGAAGTGAGGATGTCAACATCATTTCTTCAGTTTAAACAAGTCGGGATTTTCACCAGCCATCCCTTCGAAGACTCCTCGATATAGTTCATGATCCGTGCATCTGCTTCAGGAGGCAAAACCGGGGCATTTTTACCCAAACGCGCGCATGTTTCTGCGCTATGTTTTGGAAATCCGTTTGCGCAAAGAGGACCATCAACTCTTGACGAGCGATCTGGCCTGCGTGAACCTCCAAAACCCACTCCAGGAGTCCTCAAAAGAGCGTTCCCGCCTCAGTTCGCGCGCTTCATCGACTGAAACTCTGCGATCAGTCGGATCGACGCTGTTTTGATTGCTGTTTGCGGTGATTTCCGCGAGGAAGAGCGGCGGTTCTCATTAAAGCTGCGGAAGTGGAGGAGAGCTTTTCACGCCAGTCATCTTTCACATGCACTTTCTGTCCCTCCGTGGATGCTCTTTACGCCATTATCCAGTTGTAAAAGATCCGAGACCGCATTAAAACTCGGGCACACGGGATACAGGGGTGCATTAGCTGTATCTTGTCCGGAAACAGTATTTTTTTGCTGACTTGCTGGCCAGTTTTAGTGGTTAAAGTGACGCCATGGCTCATTCTCCAGTGCAGGGCAGTCTACCTGGGATGCAGGTAAAGATACACTCAGCATCATTTCTACTATTTTGTGAATCGTTTACACTTTAACACTACGTACGTGTGTGAGTTTCATAATGTCTGTAAAGAGTTCCTACTGTCTGATAAGTTGCAAAATAGCCAAAATGGGGTTGACTGCCTTTGAAAGTGTTAAAAGGTCAAATTTTGTATAAAACAAAACGTTTTGGATTAGAAACGAATTAGGGTATAGTTGGTTTTATAATCACAAATTTGGACTTTCTTCTTAATAATAAAATTTCTGAAAAGTATTTTCAAATTCTAAATGGGCAAATCATATTAGCAGTTTAAAAACAACATCGTTTAAAGTAAAAAAAAAATAGTGCTAATGCTGGTTTGAAGTCATGCTTCTGATTACAGACAGAATATATTTAAAGTAACATGGTAAACAATATAGGGACTATGTTACAAGTTGTCACAGAACAAATGTGCGATTATAAAACCAACTTTACTTTCGCACATTTAGACTTTCTCCTTGATAATATAATTTCTGAAATGTATTACTTGCGAATTCTATATAGTGAAATAATATTAGCAGCCAAAGACTATCAAAGTACAACATTGTTCATAGGGTTGCACGGTTTAGTATCGCGATACTATGGCTCCAAAATACTGGCGGTGCCACTGTAGTTTGTTAACGATAGTATTGTCATTAATGGTTTATCTACAATAGATAATGTTGCAAGTGGTAAAGTCACTAAAATGCACACACGCTTGTGCAACAAAAAACATTTTATTTTAATAGTCTGTGGAGGCCATTGAGGTTGCAAAACTGTGTAGAATTTGCGCTTTTATGGTAGCCCATTTCACGATTTCTAATGCTTTAGTTCGAACTCGCATCCGAAAAGGTAAATTTCTGTTCTTGTTTATATGATTTAGTAGCTACAACAACTGTGACAATCTCTTCAAACAAACGACTCACAAAGTGAAAATTTTAAGTACTTTGGCTTGTTACCTGATAAGACTGAAAAAAAAAAATAGATGAAAAACCCAAAGTAGTAACAGGAAACATTGAAATTTTTGATCACTTCCTGTAGCCTAATTTTGTTGGGGGAAAATGCTCTTTTATAACAAATTTAATTTGGTATAATTTGTAACTTTAGTGTATTTTTTTGTTGGTCAGTTATCTACAAAATAAACAAAAATAATGAGTAAATTTTAGGTGAAGTGAGGTGCAAATAATACTTTTTGGCCTTAAGGGAATTATGAATTAAATTCAAGTAGGCCGACTATAACATAAAATATAGCATTTCTGACCATTTTCTTTATAATTTGAGTTATGAATTACAGTATCGGAATACTACTTGTTGGTATTGTGATACTTTAGCTGGTAAAGTATTGTGAGATTAATTAATAGTATCGTGACAACCGTAGTTCACAGTGAATTAAGTAGTGCTTATGTTGTTTTGAAGTCAAACTTGAATGCGACTTCAGACCAAATATTCAAATTAGCGTAGTAAACAATATCGGATTCGACACTGTTAAAACGAATGAATGGGCGAATATACAGCCAACCTTACCTCAATAAGAAGCATTAGAAACTTGCCATACACACAGGAACAGTTTGAGGACAAAAGCATGTCAAATGTTCTGAATTATTGACTGCGGTTTGATGAATTTTTAGAAAATATACCACCTCGGGGGCATTATTTTCTAATAATTCAACTGCTCATCATTGGTTATTCGCTAAAATGTTAATATATTAATTCATTATTACCTTTTTAGAACCAACTTTAACATAAACCTTTCTACTATCTAGCTATTCACTTTTGTGGACGACTGGGGGTTCCTCAAAGCCTTTGGTTGACTTGAGTTGGCTTGATTAGGTTCGATTTAAAATATTAATGCGAAAACACATCAAACATTATGGTTAACAGAAGAAGCCCTACATCCTTCATCATCATCTAAGCCTGGAAGTCAACAATTTAGAAAGCATGCCCATTAAATATTAAAATCTTGATGTTGTAGTTCTCTGGAGAGCATTAGCACCACTGTAACCTTTCTGGGACGTCCTTTATGAAGCTGAAGTCATCCAAGATCATGCATGAAGATCCAAGAATGAAAGGAAGTCGTGAAGTGGAAGGGTAGACACAAAAGGAAAGAGTGTTGTTAGAGAGATGTCTCCAGAGACAAGCCATCAGAACTGGGTCACTTGGTTTGGTCTCTATACATGCCGGGCCATATGACTGGTTTGCCCTCAGGATGTTCGAGCAATCTGCCATCCCAAGTACAAAAAAAATTCAGTTCATCTTCATTCTAAATGAACGTTGCAGGAGCCATTGTTGGCTGAGGATCTCCACCTTTAAGGAGGTCTTCAAAATCAGAGATTAAGTATGAGAAAAAGAAAAGCTGAATTACGTTGGAGGTCTGGAAGCTTAATGATGGAATAAGCACTATTTCTAGTAATGGGAGAAACGAAGCTTTTCAGGGCATCAAAACAATTGAACCAATTGCTTTGCAAAATGAATAGAAGTTAACACAAGCTATGTACACCTGGTGGTCAAATTGTGTAAATGCAGGCAAATATGGATCAGAAATGTTTTTTTTTTCAAACTAAATATTGCAAACTTTAAATTGAATATATAATATTTAAATGCACTTGGCTGGTCACAAAATAGTATTATTAAGTGTCTGCAGAGTATGCATTCCTTAATACATTTTCAAGGCTTATATATAGTTTTTTCTATGATGGGTTATGTTAAACAGGACACAAGACTATTAATTAATATTATTCCTTTTCATTTTACAAATGTCTCACTAAAATAAGCTAGTAAAACTGATCCAAGGTCAGGTTAAACCAATGAAACCTGTTCTGCAATACACTACTTGGGAGCACAATTCATGTGGTTTTTCTGGAACAGAGATCGCCCCAAATGAAAAACCATTGACATTTTAAAACAGTAATTAAAGCTGCAAGCAGCGATGAAAGGGACCTCGCACTTGGGCTCACCTCCGCCCGGTGGCCTTAGGATGGCAGAGAACAGCAAACAATAATAATATAATAAATATAACTGATTTATGCCAAACTTCCTTCTGTCAGCAGGTGGCGCTATGACTGTGACTCAATATAGGCATGTAGATGTGTTCAAGAGAGTAATCTCAAAGAAGCTGTGAGTTTTCAGGCGGATCGGACATTGTTTGGCTGAGTTATAAGTAGGGCTGCACGATTAATCGAAAAAAAGATCACGATCTCGTTTCGACCCTACACACGATCTTAATTCAGCTTTTCTACGATTCAGCCAATTCGATTTTCAAGGTCAGGAGAGAAGCAAGGCAGTCGCACAAATCTTCAGAGCAATGCTGACACCTTTAAATGGCGTTAATAGTGTCACATACTGTATTTAAAAGGTATATATCACCCAGAAATGTCATTTCTGTCTTCATGTAACAATGTATTTGCGGTCGTGAAATCTCCAGTTGAATTTCCAGTTGAGAAACACTGCCCTAGCCTATATATAATGTTGAATATAATGCAAGAATCTGATGACAAAATTCTAATTTTAAACAAATGGTCTAATAATGTTGTCAATGACAGATGACAAGCACATGTATTAAACATAATTAATCAACTTTATAATTATGAATAGTTATTTTCTGATGTCATCATTTTACTGTGAATTAACAAACAGGACATATTGAAAGTCTGTTCAAGTCCACTATAATGACTATACAGAATGTAGCATTTTAAACAACAGTATACCTATACATAGGCCTAATATTGTTATTGATGCTTTGCCATATGTTTGAGAATTAACAATAATAATAGGCTAATCATATTAACCTTTATTATACATTTACATAATCGTGAGAAAATCGCGATCTTGATTTTAATAAAAATAAATAAATAAAAAATGTGATTCACATTTTTGCCAGATTCGTGCAGCCCTAGTTATAGATACTTCCTACTCCATAACGAGGCACTGAACTTTGTCAGTCCACCATGGACACGCCCTTTGGCGAAAACTCTAGATGTCGTTACAATTTAGCATCACAAAGGCCTTTGGATTAAACTAATGGAGCATGGATTCGATGTGATAAAATTTGTGGGAGGAGTTTGTTATACTGTAAAACATGTCATTTCCTGTTGCCAGCAGGTGGCGCTATAACTGTATCAGGATATTGGCATGTAAACGTGTTCGGATCAGGATTGTTTTCATACGTGTAAGGCAGATCAGACAACACATGCCTGAGATATAACAACTTATTGTTTCGTGGTAAATCATCAAAGTTTTGTGGCGAATAATATAAAGTTTGGCATTTTAACATCGCCAAGGCCTTTAGATGACAAAACCCAGTTTTGGTGTTGATCAGAAAAAATCCCTAGGAGGCGTTCGTTAAAATACTATGCCTGGAAACGGCAAAAACGGCACGTTTTTTGGTGCAGGAAGTTAATAATATCTGTCTTCCTGTTGAGTTTGAGATTTCGCTTCAAAGACTTTTTTTGTAGGTATTGGCATGATTGATGGTGTGCCAGTTTAAGTATGTGTGTGAGAATCGTAGCTCAGTGGTCAGTCCGTCAAAAATGCATAGATGAGTCACTTCTGGGGTGTGTGCAAAGTTTTATGAGTTTTTAGGCATGTTTAGACCCTCAAAGTTGCAATTCATTTTGGAGAAGTAGAATAAATGAAGCAATTCCAATAGGGCCTACGCACCGTTTTGGTGCTCGGTCCCTAATGAAGCCACGTTAAGTGAACATCACGTGACCTTGCCAGTTTTGAAGCTCCATGAAGCAGTGCTTTGAAAGCAGCCATCACTAGCTCATTCTCCTGTATTTCCTTATGGGTCACAGAGGAATTGTGGTGGTCGTCCATTAGGAAGGTTTCTGAGTCCCGCACGAGCTTACCTGCTAACACACCTCATATGGCTAACCTAAGAGTTTCCAGCTCCCTAAAACACAAACACAGATGGGAGCCAAGGGATGACGTGGCCTTCTAAAAGAATTTGTTGGCTGTTACACCTGTCAGCGTGCATCGGGATCAGGATTACGGAGATCAGCTGGGAGTGTAGGCGAGCAATCAGCATTAGGGCTGAATCAGGGAGCAAAGCCTTCATCATCTCCGTGATGGGACGAGTAGATGACAGCTAATGAATCTCTGAGTGATGCATTAAAGGCCTGCTCTGTGAGTGTGTGTGTGTGTGTGTGTGCTTTGAGGAAAGATGTGCAAAAATGATCTGTGGTTGTGTGTGTCTGAGAAAATCAATTTGTGTGTGTATATATCATCGGTTTTGGTTCATAGGATGGCATCACTAGTTGACAGAGTGCAGACTGGCAATCGGTCTTCAAGATGCTTGTCAACATGCGCCATTTATCACAGTGACTTCTGTTGACTGGCCTCTTTTTCCCCTCTTTCATAAAGGCTTTTGTCATCTGAGATGAAGTGCATGTTGTGCTGGAGTCAGTTGATCTGTGTTGTTTAAAGCAGTGGTCCTCAGCTGGTGGGTGGAAGGTTTGTTTTGAAGGTTTAAACACTGACAAAAGTCAAAGCTGTGTGACCAAACAGGCTCTGTGGGATTTGTGTGAAATTATTTGGCAGAATATAGCCAAACTTGGCAAACGTGTACTGTTAGCCCCATCAACAAACCTGATGCTTCAGAAATCGTTCCTAAAGTGATAGTTTGCCCAGAAATGAAAATTGTCTTTATTTATGAGCTGTTCTCGAGTTCCAAACCGTTGAGTTTCTCTGTTAAATAGAAAAGAATATATTTTGAAGAATGTTGAAACATTCTTGTTGAAGCACCGGTGCTCCTAACTTTAAAAATTTAGGCGCATCAGCCAAAATTTAGTCGCACCACCAATTATGAGCACTGTTACTACAAGTTTTATACAAACTTATTGATTGTATTTGAAATCAACACTAATCAAACTAACAAGCAAAAAAAAATCATATATAACGTTATATGCAAGCTTGAGGAAAATATGTCTCAACAAAATCCCGTTATCACAAGAAAATAGATTTTATAACATAACTGAGTGACCAAAGCATACACGGAGCGCTCATCGGCCCTGCACGCACTGCTTGAATTAACGTAATAACGGTATAACTAGTAAGATGTGTCATTATTTGCAACTGTAGATGCCATGGTTTGTAAAACAAAATCTGTCAAGTGTTATGTTATCTTTGTTCTCATCTTCAGCGCTTTACAATTTTTCGCGGTAGTAGCTCTCTCTGTCATCCGAAGCCAGAAGGCACTGAGTGATTGACAGCTGATATTAACCAATCATTCGCGTTTAGTGCTAGAGCAGTGGTGGGCCAATAAGAAGAGCACAAAGGCGGGGCAAGCATTACGGACTTGGATTTGTTTACTGTAGCAAGTTGACATGACAACTGTTTTAAACCATTCCCGAGCGCTGCGTTTCGCGTTTCAAGTGCAGACAAAAAGCTTAGAGATGCATTCTGCGTGAATGTCTCCCGAATCCGCGCATGTGGTGAACATTTTGCAGTAAAAACTGGTCGCACACTACAATTTTAAACACTCGCAGAAATGCTCCCAAATATATTTCAAGGTCGCATAGATAAAATTTCGGGCGCATATGCGACCAAAATGGTTGCAATTTCGAGCCCTGCATCAATTTTTGAGAATTTCGGAAATCTCATAAAATGCTTAATGGAAATAGCAAGATTTGCATAATTGTGATTTTACATGTGCATAGATTATGCACACAACAGAGTAGGATAAACTTTTTATCCGATAGGAAAAAATGTGCTTTTACTCTGATAGAAACACATTAACAGAATAAATGCCAGGGTGCGCATCAAAAAAGATCTATAAAAAAAAAAACGATGAAAAAATAACATGAAAAAAGTGATGGATTAACATAGGCAGCATGGTAGTTCAGTGGATAGCACTGTCGCCTCACAACAAGAAAGTCGCTGGTTTGAGTCCCAGCTGAAGGCTCATTTATACTTCTGCATTGAGGGATTGACGTGACCCATGGCGCATACCTTTCTTGTAGTCGTGCATTTATACTTCTGCGCGCTGTTTGTGTTGCTCTGCAATAGCTGGCAGTAGGGTTTTATGTTCTTCTGTGTCGAGTTTCTTCCTGGGTGTTTTGTTTTTTCTGAGCACTACAAGTAGCTAAAACTTGCCTATTCAGAGGCAGCAACTGGCGGACTTGCAACAACTTTATTCATAATGTAAACAAAAGTTTCCGTCTGGAGCTCCTACACGGGACTCGACACTTGTAAACGCTCGCTCCATCGGCTATCAGAACCGGCCGCACCCGTCACAGTTATGAAGCTGACCAATCACTGAGCTTGCGTTAAGCATCATTGCGACGTGTAGTTACATTTTTCGACAGGTGCGCATCAGCATCATAGCCTCTTTCACACATACAGACCTTTCCGGAAAATTACCAGCAATTTTCCGAAAGGTCTGTATGTGTGAACAGACCCTTTTTGAAAATACCGGTAAATTTGTTCCGGCTATTTTCCGGAGAGAGAAGTTTTAACATTACCAGTAATTTGCCGGAATGATGCTTTGTGTGAACGCAGAAGGAAGATTGCCGGAAAGAGTGTGTTCACGTCTACTTTAGCCAATCAGAACACTCACACGCATTCACGTCCACGTGGTTTATGAGAATAAAAGCCTGTGAATATATTTCCAGACACATTTAGCTGCTAGATGTTAGTCAGAGAGCGTTCCTATGTTCATTAATAATGCCAACTGTGTAAAGAAATATTGATAAAATGGTTATGAGAAGCTGTTGTTTGTTTACCTTCAAGCTGTGACGCATGTGCATGTAAAGCTGCCAGTGAGTGCCAGCACACACACACACACACACGTATTATGTGCATCTCGACATGCGAAAGTGTTTCTGTTTATGTATTCATCGAAGATGTTCACAATACCCCTCCATCCACAGAATTTGTAATGTAGTCAAATGTTTAATGGTTCAAATACAAGTCCAGCCATTTAGAGGTCATTTCTGGTTAAGGATGTCACAATTTTCCAGTATTTTGGAATGGATGTGTGATCGGCCTTTTCCGGAAAAATACCGTAATGTCCTTGCCTGTGTGAACAGCACTGTTTTGAATTTACCAGTAAAATCGTTCTGGAAATTTTCCGGATATTTACCGGTATCACTGTGTGAAAGGGGCTAATGTTAAACATTGTCCTTTTGGTCATCTCTAAAATACCTCAACCAACGCCTGTCATCAAAGTGATTTGGGTATTTTACCTTCCAGGTCTTGAATAGTGCATTTCCAAAGAGCAGTCTTGTGCCTCCAAAGGCCACTGCACATTCATTTTGTTTCATTTTCTGAGGCGCAAGTAATTTATTATTTAGGAAAAAGTCCCACAGTGGCTTCTTCTTCTGCAGCAAATTCCATGTTTTGTTTTGATATTTGGCTCCAGTTTATCAGTAAGTGACAATGTTGTTACTTTTGACTCATTGGATGGAAACGGTGCTTTATTCACAAACGTTTTATGTGATATTCCAGTTTTGCGCATAAATCTAATTTGCATCTTTGGATGGAAACAGCAGTTGTAATCCGTAGTTGTTTTTTTTCTTTTCTACTACGAATATCATTCACTACCATTTTTCAAATTATTTCCAAAAATCTTCTTGAAGGGTAAGAAAAGGGTGTGGAAATGAAAGTTTTTGTGTGAGCTATATCTCTTTTAAAATGCTGATATTGTTATTGAATAACATTTATTTTGTTAATGTTAAAAACGGTTGTGAAGCTGATGAAACTTGTTTGTCAAGATTCTTTGGTGAATAGAGCATTTTAATTTGGTTAAAAATGAAAACCCTTTGTAAATATTAAAAATTGATCAAACTAATATTCCCTTATTCAAAGTAATACTGTCTTTTCTAAAGGTCTGACTTCAAAATTTGAACTACACATTATATTGACTTTCTAAAAAGTCAAGAGGCACTTACAAACAGTCCAATATTCATCTGCAGCATATTTCGATAATTTTGTATGTCATTTTACCTGTGATAAACCATAGTTTGTGTTGAATTGGGACGAAATGTGTAATCTACAGTATTAAAACATTTAAATAAAAGTAGTTTGTATGAAGTGAATTTTAAAAATGCATTTCCAGACACTATAAACTGGAGATAATCAACTATTTTCTGCCTTATATTAAAACATCATTTACATCTCCTCCGACAGATTTCCTCAATCATTTACAACGCCCTGAAGTATGAAGCATTAGAATAATGTCCTTTAGGTTGTGGGCAAAATTTCCTCTCTGTCATCTCGTGTGTGGAGCGCACTAATGCTTTGCACGATCGGCTCTGTCGTCATCCTTTTAACTGGATTTCACACTTTTATGAGGTCCCCGTGAAATCCTGCCTGCGTGTACCTCCGGCAGCGCCTCTGATACTGCGCTGGACAAGCTGTTCTGCTTTTGTGCTCGGTGGCAGAATGACTCTGCGTTCGCTGGGTTTAGAGTTTATGCTAGCGAAAGAGATTTGGAGGATTTTAAGGTCGTGAATTTTTTGTGAGCTCAGAGGAGGATGTGCGCGGCAGCAGTTTGGGATTTCAATACGGGTCACATCGGTGGTTTGTCTAGTTTTGTGTTCGAAGGGTCTTGACGCACTGGTGGTAATATTTGGAGGGGGGTTTTGAAGCTTAGAGTGGTTTGAGGTTTTGCAGCGTTGGTTGGTTCTGCTTCTATTTATTCAAGTGCTGCTCAGTTAACTTGATAGAAAGCTGCGTGATGCTAATAATGTCAACGCTGTTCGTTTTCTTTTAAAGAAGGCCTCGGGGGTCTGAGATGTTCAGGGTCATGGCTGAGACCTCAGGGAACTTTGGTCTGCACCAGATGTGCTTCAGTTTTTAAACATGTATTTGGGTCCTGCTAGCATTTTTAAGGAACTTTGGACCACTTGGAAAATAACATGGCAGTATGTTGTCATAAACAGTTCAGTGAGGCATTGAAGTCATTTTAGGCATTGGTTGTCCTCTTGTTGACCTGCTTTCTGCTTTATTAATGTAGTGTTATTAGATTAGATTCAACTTTTTTGTCATTACACGTACAAGAAATGCAGTTTAGATTTAGCCAGAAGTGCAATAGCAGCAAGTGCAAGATATAGGTATAAGTTATAAAGTGCAATTATAGAAAATCAATGGATAATATTTACAAATGGATGTACTATGAACATTATATACAGGTTGTATTAACTGTGAACAGAGATTTACAATAGATGAATATATGTACATTAATTATCATAAGTATGCAGATAGACATTATTACTAGTTTTTTAAAAGATTGTTTTTTAAATAATAATAAAATATATTTAAAAGATTTTTAATATAAGATACAAAATGTTGTGGTTGGAATATATATGAATATGATTTCAACGCATGGCTTGAATAGCTTTCGTTGTTAGGAATTCGTAATTTTAGATTGATTAGGAGGATATTGTGGGGAGCTTATCTGCATAAAATATATTTATTTATATATTTAAATCAAATTACAAGCAAAATTGGCAAAGATATGAATGAAATAAACAGAGCTTTATGGTGTTCTGGGGAGTTTAGCACTATCCAGCTACAGAAATTAAATTCTCAAATGTAATAAACACTATTTTAATTTATTTAAAGGATAACCTTATGAGATGCGACATGTCGTTTTAAGGCGCTTCCATAAAGACATGACAAAGGATGAAAGCAAAGCAAAAAATAAAAAGTGCAATCACAAACACAGAATCTTTTCAAAAACACACTTACATTACAATAAAAAACAACCTAAAATAATAATTGATCAATGAACAATAAATTAGCTTAGGAGAAAACCAACAAATGTATACACACACACGTTTGTTTTTGTAAATTGTGGGGACGTTACATAGGTTTCCATTGTTTTTATACTGTATTTTCTATTGCCTTATCCCCATCCTTCCCCTAAACCCAGTTGTACTGTGTACAAAAAACTGATTCTGTGTGATTAATAAGTTTTTTGAGAAATAAGGACATCAGCAATGTCCTCATATTTCACCACCTTTTTATAATACCTACTCATGTCCTTATACACATTTGTGTCCTGACATGTCATGAAAACATGTACACACACATACAAACATGCATGCGTACGTATACATGCATACATATGTGTATTAGGGCTGCACGATATTGGAAAAATTTAACATTCCAATTTTATATATATATATATATATATATATATATATATATATATATATATATATATATATATATATATATAATCCCAACATAGCATATCCTGCGATGTTACTATTGCGGATACACACATTGCGATATCGATGCTGAAATTATATATTGTGCAGCCCTAACTTGAGGTTAGTTTTCTCAACTTTTTTTCTGTCCTTGGCCAAAAACTTTCCCTCACATTGTTAATGCTGTGTAAGCATTATCAAAATCTATTTTACATGGAAATAAAAGCAAATTGAAACAGAATAGATTGTTGTAGATATGATATGCTGTAATAAATTTGAACGTCATTGTTTTTCTTATTATTATGTATATGTAGACTTTACATAAAACATTACATCATATTGTGTTATTGAGGGGAGCACAGCTGTTCTGTAGCTGAATAGTGCTAAACTCCCCAGAACACCTTAAAGCTCTGTTTATTTCATTCGTATCTTTGCAAATTATGCTTGTAATTTTATTTAAATATATAAATAAATATATTTTGTGCAGATAAGCTATCCACAGTATCCTATGAAAATGTACTTGAAAGTTCTGGAAAAGTCTTGGAAAAGTCATGGTATTTTAGTAGTAAAAATGTGTATGAACCATGTATATTGTGAACTGTAATGCTTGGTCAACTACTTTCCAACTAGACATTGCAGATTCTGCGATGTGACTATTGCGCACTGCGATATCAATGCTGAAACAATATATTGAGCAACCCTAGTAATACACAAATATACAAATTCTTTAATTCACATACAAAATAGCCTTGATGCTGGCATGGCATTAACAGTAAAGAAATAAACAAATGAATCTGCAGTTCTGCATAAAGCTGACTAAAGGAATTTTACCTGTACCGATACTGAAATTCATCTTTCTTCCTTTTTCATTTAAGAATTTAAAAGCAGATCCTGAGGAGTTGTTTACCAAGCTGGAGAGAATCGGGAAGGGTTCGTTCGGTGAGGTGTTCAAGGGCATCGACAATCGCACACAGAAAGTGGTGGCCATCAAGATCATCGATCTGGAAGAGGCCGAAGATGAGATCGAAGATATTCAGCAGGAAATCACAGTGTTGAGCCAGTGCGACAGTCCCTTTGTCACTAAATACTACGGTTCCTATTTAAAGGTGAGTGACCTTGAGTACTGTCTGTAACAAAGTGTTCTGAGGTCACGCCAAATGACCTGAGGATGGGATGTTAAGCAGAGAGCTCAAAGCCAGACTCTGTGAGGGAAATGGGATTCTGGCCTGATCTGGCCCAATAGATTCAAGTCAACAACACTTATTCAAGTGCTATTTTTTATTTGGAGGGATTGATTTGTGTATAAAGAATTAGGAAATACAATGTTGAAGGAATTTTAGGTCTATTTCTGGGACAAAGAGGTGGTACTAGGGATACTCAAAATAACCGATTAATCGTTAACCGAAGGGTGCTTTTGTAACTGATTAATGGTATTAGTTAAACGATTAAGAACTATTATTTTATATATGTTTAAAGTTTGGCTGCATAAGAGGCTAATCGCAGCGAACGCACTTTTTGAGTTGAAAGGTGAATCTTTTGAATGGTTTACTAACAGCCATGTGTAGCCAGTGTTTTACTAAAGAATACACCTAAAGGGTATGATCACACCGAACAGGCATTTACATTCCAAAAGCACAGGGTGCACCGCACTACCTTTTTTGTTGATTAGAAAAAGAAAGCGCCGAATCAGCTTCGTATTGCGTGCGAGCGTTGTTTGATACAATTGCAATATTAGCAGAAACTGCAAAACAAAAAAATGAACTGACAGAGATCACTTGCTCTGTCCTTGATAGAGAGTGAGAGTTGTAGCATACACACTAAATTTAGTGAACGGAATCTCAGAATCTCAAGTTTTTTTTTTCTTGTAACTCACAAGCTCATTTGAGTAGTGTTGTCATAGTTAGGGTTGAGCTGATAGACGATTCCATCGGCAATGGCCAACAGACTTCACGATGCTGAGCCTGCATCGGCGATAACCCGCCACCGTCACAAACCCACCTATTAAAAAAATACACACTTATGCGCCCGTTTACACAAATACGTCTTAGTATTAAAATGGCATATTAGAACGAAAATGATCCACATCCACACTGTGTTTTCCCTAGCATTTCTGAACAGCCCTCCATCCACTGATAACGCGCATCACGTGACCACAAACACACACACAGACACAGCTCCAGTGAGCAGTGCACGTCGGACAGTTTTTTTAAGCATGTACCACTGGATGGCGTCTCACTATAGTTGTTAAACGTGATATTCAGACATCCCAAGTCTCCCGGAAATTCCAGGAGTATATATGCATTTGCGGGACTCATAATGCCCGCAAAATAGTGATAATCTCCAGGAAATTGTGCGTCCCCTTCCCGGTCTTCAAATAAGTCACGCACCCTTTTCACTCCCAGATCCCTCCTCGCTATTCAGACACGTCCCCCTCCCCCCTCTTTTCAAATGATGATGATGCCATCGTCCATGGCGATGTTTCACATTACACATCGTGCAATGCCAAATTCGTCGACATTGCCCAACCCTAGTTATGGTAGCAAAATTTTGATTTTGATACGATACCTAAATTAAATATCACAATAACAATACTTAATCGATACAACAGCTAAAAAAAAAGCGTCTTACCCTACCCTGGGATCACAGAAATTTATAAACAGTAAAAATACAAAGTATCATTCCTATTATATATTAAATTCCCCATCAAATTGTATTGTATTAATGTATACCCCAACTCAATCGTCACAGTAATTATACAGATTATTATTCATATTATTTATTAAATTAGCCATAAATATTATTTAATTTTATTAACGTCTAATCCAAACCATTACAGTAGTGTAAAAATATTCATTATTGTTGAACAGTGTTACAAAAATTATGCTATGTTGATGTAAGTATCCACTGCTGCATCCCTTCTAGACTCATTAATGAGGTGGGTTTGGAACGATACGAGGATGATCCATTCTTTTAATTGAATCAACTGCAGGCTAAATTGTTGTAATTTTATAATTCAACATCAACCTGCTATGCCGCATTACTCCAGTTTATTAGAGCACACTGACGCCTCATACTTCAAGTAGTTGTATTAATCTTCTAATTTGGTACTGAATACAGCTTTTCTGTTTTATCTTGCCCCAGTTGAAGACAGTTGTGCTGCTTAATGAAGTATGGAATTTGCAGCACAATGTCTTTTTTTTCTGTTGCTGAAGTGATGCCAATACACTGACATTTCTATAGTCCAATTTTGGCTTTAAAGAAACGGCTTCCTCTAGAAACTCATCAGTCTATTGTTCTTATGAAAGATGAAGACAATTCCATCTGTGAACGTACAATACTGTCTTGATTCAAGACAGCGTGCTTAAACAGGACAGAGAGAAGTGGACGGCCCAGATGCAAGGCAGTAAGAGGACATATCAGAGTGTCTAGTTTGAGAATCAGACACCCCTCTGGTTCTCGCTGGCAGCTTGGTTGAATAGAATATGCCAAGCACCGGTTTCATCTGAAACCAGTGAAGAGCAGGTTGGGTTGTCAGACTTGTAGGCAGATCTTCAAAGAAGATGTCATCTAAAATTGTCAAATAAGAGAAAGGTTGAATGAGCAGCTTAGAGACTGGATAATAAATTATTAGAAAAGAGTGTTCTGAATGGCTAGGTTTTAAAGGGCCATGAAACCCCCTCGTTTCAGCAGGGTGTTTTCACACCTCTTCTTTGGAAAAAGTCAGAAAAGTGGGCGTGTCCAGCTGGAGTGTCGGATGAACTAAAGTGGGATGGTGTGGGAGTGTCTATTTGTGCACGCGTGAGTTTCAGAGTCAAAATACACACCCACACAGACAGGAGAAAGTGATGGTGTTTAACCTACATGGACATCTGTAGTCGAATTATTTGCCAAATTATTAAATGTTGGACTTTAACTGCAGTTTGGCTCTTTCATTCAGGGAATTCATTCATGCCTCTCGCGACAAACGTGATATTTGATTCGAGGAACTGCTGCAAGCGTGTATTTTTCATGCAATGTTTGATACCGCACGGCGAATGAGAGAAAAAAAACCTCTGCATTTCCCAGAAACTTAGATGCTCTCGGCAGGTAGCATCAGAAAGCCGCGTGTGTTATTCCGGTCACAAAATGCGGTGCTAACATTTCTGCACTCAGTGCAATAGTTAACTTAATTCGATACGAACAAACTGAATAAACAAAGAGCACTGGTCGCTCACTTACCAAATCTGTAGAGACAGGACAATCATTAGCAACTAGAGCCGCGTCTTTATGGAGAGAATACTACAAGCGAATCCAGATTTCCGCATTTGCAGATGAGAACAGCTCTCAGGTAAACAATAATCCTCCTTAGACACGTAAGTTATTGTTGTCGAGCGTCGCGTACACTGTAATCCACACGTGATCCAGATAAGCTCTCACAGAGAGAAAATGAAAACGAAACTTAACGGCAGCAAACTATAAAAGCAACACTTCACGCTTGTTTTGCCAACACAACGTGGCGTCTTAGTGGTGTAGACACGGTGACACTAATGAATATTAATGAAGTTGCACAATAGAGCGCGCTGATTGGTTTGAACCAAGCCTTACTCATGCATTAATGCATCACACTGTAAGACGTAATAAGACTCACTCAGGCACAGACGCCCAGTCTGCACGCCGGATTACAACGCTATTATGTCATGACCGTGACGCAGCTTCAAAAATTAGTACAAATTTGCTTGAAATAACGCAAAAACAACCAAATTACACTTTTTAGTGAAATATAGGTGTCCTAATAGTGTTTTTAGCAGTGTGGGACACATATACGACTGTCAACAGCTCAAAAAATGTGTTTTGTTGTTTCGTGACCCTTTAAATAATAAGAATAATTTGACAGTAAGATCTTTGAGAAGTCAGTTAAATCCAGTCAAGGTAACATGTAGTGCTACAGAGGTCAGTTTAAGAAACTCCGGTTTGGCCATGGAGCTTTTGTTATTAAGGGGAAGGTTCTCCCAAAACTGGAAATTCTGTCATAGTTTACTTAACCTTCACTTGACATGAATGTAGATTAATATATTAATAATATCACAGTGTATTATGGATATGTAATAGGTAGGACCAGACAGAATCCACGGGCATTTTTTGCTATTTCTGTAGAATATGAGTAATGTTTTAAAAAATCTGCAGATTTATGCGGAATTATGGAATTGCAGTGCCATACATAAAAACTTAATATATGAAATAAAAGATAATAGCTTTTTAACTTTTATTGAATTTTTACAATGTAAATCCGTCTAAAGTCTACATATAATATATCTACTAAAAGACAGAAATTATTACTTTACAAACTGTTTTTTAAATTAATGCAATGAACACTTTTATATTAGTCAATATTACTGAAATTTATTTAAAAACTGAATAAATTTATAACAATTTACACACATTTACACAAGTTAATAAATAGACTCGATGAAATAGACTCTAAAAATATGCGGAAATCTGCGGATTTCTGCACACGCAGATTCCGTGTGGGCCTTGTAATAGGCATATGGCTATATGAAGAGAAAATTAAGAGTAGGCTGGCATATCATTCCTTCCGGTAAATGTGCGTTTCATGCGCTGTTTCAGAGCTGTTTATGCGTTAGGAAATTTGACCGAACTAAAGTCTTGGTTCATCTCTCTATAATGTAAAGCCTATAGTACATGCAATGTATGAGAAAGTCTTCCCTCTGATTTATATTTGGTGACTATGTCTGTGGGTGTCACAAAATTACAGCGCAACTTATTGCTCATTATCAAAGTAAAATTAGGAGGCATGACAGCTGAGCGGGACTCTGAAAAAAAATCCTAGGATCTCTGACCAATGTGAGGAAAGTTTACTCGCACAAGCTCTTTTGGTCCATTTAGATACTTTAGTGTGTGAAAGCGAACTGCACCAAGCGCAAGATGGGTGCGCGACATATTTGAGGACCGGGAGGGAGATTATCACTCGTTTGCGGGCATCTGGGAGTCTCTGTGCATTTGAGGGAGACTCCCGAAACTTCCGGACTTGGGATGTCTGTTGAATGACCTCCTGCCCTACTCATAACTCTCTTTTCATATAGCCATATATCACATATCCATAAAACACTGTGATATAATTGGGCTCTGATCGTATCGCTTTCTCACTACAATTGATCCGCTCCAGAGTTCGTTTCAATCGAGCAGAGATTGGTGGTTTCACATATGCCAAATGAACTGCACTAACTGGGCAAACGAGACAGGTTCCAAAACAAAAGTCTAGGTGTGAAAGCACCCTATCATTTTTAAAAATAGCTTATTTTGTGTTCAACAAAAAAGGAAATTCATAAAGCTCTGAGACCACTTGAGGTTGATTAAATAGTGAGCACATTTTCATTTTTGGGTGAACTATCCCTTTAACTCAAGTTTAAAAAGGCTTCTATTTTAAATTTTTTTTAGAACAATTTATTGTCACACTGGAAAATTAGTCATATTTTAGAAACCTCAAAGGAGACATTTGCCCTAAAAATGAAAGAAATTGCAGTTAATTTCTTCATCCTCAGACTGTCTCTGTTAAAGGGGACTTTCTTTCTTCAGTAGAATAATAAAGAAGATTTTGAAATTCAAGTGGTTATAAACCTTCATAAGTTTCTTTCTCTTATTTACACAAATGAAGTTATTTTGAAGAAAGCTGGAATCCGGTATCCACACTCAAAAGTTTGCTTTTTTTTAACTACTTATTTAAAAATGAGCTGAAACAACAGTGTTCTTTAGTTTTTTTTTTTTTTTTTTGGAACAACTTAATTGATTTATTTTCAATCCACTTAACCAAAATTTTTCCGTTGCTGCAAAAATTGATTTTGTGGATTCCAGGATTTTTACAGTGCATTTACATCATGGTACCAGTTTTCAACCTTTTTCTAAATATCACATTTTTGTTTTCAAAAGAAGACTAAGTCAATAGGGTTTGTGATGAGTTAATGGTCAGTAAATTATGACAAAATTGTCAGTTTTGGGTGAACAATCTCGTTAATTTCAGACATGTTGTAAGCATTACACCAATCCATCAGACTGGGCCATCTGACCAATCTGGGGCTGAATGGGCTCGCGGTAAGAGGAGTTTAATGCAGTGTTTCTCAACCACATTTCTGGAAGACCACCTGCTCCGCACAAATACCTTGTCTGCTTAACCAAACACACTTGATTCAGATTGTCAGCTTATTAACGGAGACTGAAAGACCTGTAATGGGTGGGACAGACAAAGGAGACATCCAAAACCTGCAGTGTCAGTGGTCCTCCTGGAACGTGGTTAAGAAACACTGGTTTAGACGGTGGGTGAATATTTTGACACTTGAATTTAGATTTTGTGAAATGAAAAAAACTATATTATGATTTTGCTACTGGAGCGGCAATGTGGCGCAATGGGAAGCGCTGTCGCCTCACAGCAAGAAGGTCACTGGTTCGAGCCTGGCTGGGTCAGTTGGAATTTTTGTGTGAAGTTTGCAGGTTCTACCCGTGTTGGTGTGGGTTTCCTCCGGGTGCTCCGGTTTCCCCCACAAGTCCAAAGACATGAGCTATAGGTGAACTTTTAAAATGGCACAATTGGGACTATAAGCCTCAGGTATAAGTTGCCCCTTTACCCTTGAAGTCAATTTACAAGTTTATGCAGACACAAAGATTTCAACTCAAAAGAAAGTCAATATTCTCACTGATGCCTTCATGCATCATTCTTCTAAAGGACAACAAATGAAAACTCTTGGTTTATTCGGAGCTTGGTACATGTTTTGTGCAAATCTCCCTGTAATATCAAATCTACACTGTTTGGCTTTTATTATTTACAAAATATGCATTTAGAAGACATTCAAAGTATACAGATTCACACGATATCACAAGGATTTGAATGAAATCTCTCCACACTTATCAGATTTTCTGTCTATTCAAATACTCGGGATTACAGTCAGTTCTATTTTTAAACCGTGTCTATTAACTCAATTGTGTCTCAACTGTGATATAAACCGTACTATTAGCTATTAAAAGAGAGAGAACGAATGAGCTGCTCAAAATGTTCTGTCTTTCAATTTGAATGGAAATGGATAAATATTAGGGATGTAACGGTATCAGAATTTCACGGTACGGTAATACCTCGGTATGAATGTCACGGTACGGTATTTATTGAATCATTTACAGGAAAAAACAAAACTTATGAAAATACTCCAAAAAAGTGCCAAAAGTGTCAATGACATACAAATTAGCCATCTATCTGTTAGCTTTGAAACAGGAACTTCAATTTTAATAACAAAAAATTATTAAACCATGTAAAAACAATAAAGTTTCAATTTAGTATTGTTGAAAACTCATCACATTCAACATTTAATCACACTCAGCCCATCTACACAGATGAGAGCTCTGCTAGTCGGACTTCTCATCAAGCATCTCCCGCTGGATCTAATCTCACTATATTTATTAAACGGGATATTTCATTTATCTTGTTGTCTTTATCTAACGACATATTCCCTGACTTTGGGCATTGGAATCTATTACTTGTTCTCAGGTAACGTGTTTTGGCTAAGCGCAAAGATAAGTTAATGATTAATGTAACCACGTACATTCTGTAAATTGACTGATCGCTTGCCTTTATTTCCTATAATGTATAAACTTATTGTATGTTATACTTTTAAAATGGCCATTATCGATTATTAAAACTGATATTCAGCAAAAGAGAGGGTGTGTTTCGTATTTTCACTGAAATTGAAAGGAGGCAGTTGTTATCGGCTCCGTTTTGTTATAAATATCCACACAGTGAAGATGGCGCTCATATATGCAGCACGGCGCCTCAACATGTCTGCTGTCTAAGTTGCTAATATTAAAATGAAAATAGGCAGTTCCTTAAATCATGTTTACATTTTATTGTTGAGAAAGTGAAACAACGAAGCCAGGGTGATGTGAATGAAGTTATAAAGTACACTGTTCCCTTTGAAGATTTACCCGTGTCCTCGGTATAGTCTGCTTTTCCATATCAAACTGAGAAGAAGAGACTGCAGCCTTGATCAAACTTGCGAAGTCTGAACTTACAAGGAGATGATGCAGGACTGAACTGTGCGTGTTAGGCTACTTAATATTCAGGAAAAGCCCCAATCAGAGAGGCGAACGTCTGCAGCCCCGCCTCCGTTTTCAGATGTCTCCGTTTTCCATTATCCACACTGAGACATTATCCACACATTTCGAAACGCTCCGTTTTCGGCGCTCCAGAACTCCGGCGTAGTGTGGACGGTTGGCGTAACCGTAGCAAAACTTATGCGTTTTCAAACTAAAACGCATTAGTGTAAACGGGGCCTTAGAGTTTTCCAGCTCTTTTCATCCCCGCTTCTAGCAGCACACTCCATTTCCGCATTACTGGATCTGTAGCGACAACAGACCGCAAGGGATGATGGTCAAGCATGGGCTGATGGGTATTGTAGTTTTCGCTACCTCCCGTTCGCTTCATTCGCCTAAGCAAATTTTCTCAGAAGACCTATAGTTTTACCGAGTCATGCGACTTCGGTAATATCGAAAAAAATTAATATTGCGGTATGACGGTATTTACAATACCGTTACATCCCTAATAAATATGCATTAATGATTTCATTAATATTTATATTTAGTTATAATTTGAAAATCCTTTACTCATCAAGATTAGGCTACGTGTTTTTGTGGAGGAACATTATTGAATCCACTGTTAATGGCTTTAGCGTAGTCCTGCGCTCACTGATATGAACTGAACAACCCTTTCATTGCTTTGTGCCTAGTGTACAAACAGTTGGTGATTTAAATGATTAATAAAACTTAAAAAAAAAAACGTAAAATAAAAAAATATGCATTTTGTCTACCAAATATTTCTTCTTCTATTTTTAATATATCGCTGTTAGCTACTCTTTCAACAAATAACAATATAAGGTTTCACTGCTGCTGCTACTGGCTGAGATGCATAGAACTGATCTGGCTAATTTTGCAAGTTTTGTGTAGGATTGTTTGTTCAACTTCTACCAATCAAGAACATCCATTTCATATTCCAGGATAGCGGTTTAAATGTATCGAGTGACCTCGTCATCTTCCCTGTCAGCTTGCTGTACATTGCTGTTTAGTGCTCTATCGTAATGCGCAGTGTATGAGCGACCGAAAAATACATTGACAGCTAGAATGACCGTTCTTTTTGAACTGGCGGCTGGCCTGACCGCAGCCAAAATTCGCTCTTTTTAACTTCTCCATCATCTTTGGTTTCACCTTTGCAGGGATGGGTTTTATTGTTGTAACAAACGATTTGATTACTTTCTCGTGCTAATTGAAATGCATCACATGACTGTTCATTTACTGCGCAATCCCGAGCCCAGCCCGACCCCGTCTAAAATGATAGAAATTAAGCCCGAACCCACCCAAACCTGTCGGGTCCTGCCGGGTTCCTTCAGATTCGGACAAAGATTTTCAGCTCTAATTGCAATCACTGCTCTAAAATATGTTTTTAAAATGTCTAGGTAAAAAATAACAACTTTCAGTTTGAAGTAATTCAAAGATTGCATTATTCTAAAGCAAAACTAAGTAAAATTGGGGGTCGATTTATTTATTTTCTTTTTTTGTGTGTGTGTTGTCTTGTTGCAACATTATGTAAAACCGTTTAAAATGAAATATAAACAATAAAAATCAACTTTTCCATCATTGAACACAATATATTTTGCTTTAAAAAAACATTAAAAATATATTTTTGTACAGTAGCTTTTGTTGTAAAGAGTATTTTTCTTCTGGAGAAAGAATTGTGAAAATAAAACTCAACAAAATAGTCGTAAAAACATACATATACAGTACAGTAGGAATGGTATAATCAAAATTGTGGCAATTTTAAACCCTTGACTTTTCCAAACTGCGATTAAACCCTAAAACAGGTCATCGTCCCATGCCTAATTATGGGTCTACATTATGTGGCAAGATTTAGACTTGGTAAATTTGCTTGAGTAAATCGTTCATCATCAAACCACCTTTCCCTTTATTTTTCAGTTGGTGTAGAATTCAGACAGATCAATACGACTTGAGCTCACACCAGTGACCTTAGTTATTACTGTTTGGCAAGCTGTCAGACAGCATGTTCAGTCCACTTCCCACTGCGAGGAACTGGAAGACTAGCATGTGTGGGTGTTCTTTAAATCAGCTTTGAAACCATTTCAACCTTTCGGTCCCGCTCTCTCTGCTCAACCACAGCATGCGTCAAAGGTTTTATCATCTTTGATGCCCCCTTTAGACTTGTAAATTCTCAACTTTAAACTTAAGCAGAATTAGCCGCGGTGTCATAAATGGAAGCAGAAAAACCTGGGCGTTCGATTCATTTTCAAGTAAAAGAGAGATTTCTTTTTTTTTGTGCATTTAAAACTGCTACAAAAGAGAGAAACACAAGACAGCAGCTGTAATTTGGGCCCGGGGGAATATAAAACATGTATTTTTGGAAGAGAAACAAAGCCCGTAGCTTTAGTTATTGCTTTGAAGATCTGTAACGATGAACAGGAAGTGAAATAACTGCTTTGAGTTGTACAGAGCTTGACATGGTTTTTAAATAACTACATTTGAAACTAGATTGGGATATTTTCCAGCCTGCGCAAGAATCACTGCTAATGAAAATCAGATTGAACAGGAAGATCTTAATCACATAAGATCATATTCACAACTAAAACTGAATATAGAATGAAGATTGCAGGGTTTCATTTTCACATTCCTTCACACAATTACGAACTAAACTAAACTAAAGCTGTGTTATCCTGTTTAGAGGTCCATGCTTTGAATTTGCAGACAAAGCAGGTCTCAATCAGTAAGGCAACGTTTGAGACAATTACACAGCACTAAAAACTGCTGACTGACTGTGTGACTGACAAAAATATTTTTACCCTAAAGACTGTTTTTTTCCCCAAACTTATTCATTTTTGCTAATGTCATGCAGGGATTCACATACTTTTTGTTTTGGCTCAGTCAATCCTCTTTGATCTAAAATATTTACTTGAACTCACTTAAAGTTCATATTTGAATAATTCAACAATATATTCATAGCCTAGTTCTTGTTAAATTGTGAGTTTACACAAAAAATGAAATCTGTTACTCACCCTCATGCCATTCCAAACCAATTAGACTTTTGTTTATCTTCAGAACACAATATATTTTAAATGAGATCTGAGAGCTCTCTCATCCTTCATATAAAGCATTTTCTTTACACATTCAAGTTTCAGAAAAGGAACCTAAAACATTGTCCTAACATAGAATTTCAGTATTTAAACTGGTGTCATATGAAGCTCCAAGAACACTTTTTTTTTGTGTGTTTGTGTATTGTGCTCGTTGCTTATGCACATCCTTACACTGTAACAAACTGTTACAGAAAAAAACACAAACATAAAAGTCAGATTGTTCAAAAGGGAAGAAATGGATTTAAATCACTATTCTAAAAACATAAATATGCGTCTTAGATCCCTTCTTCAGAGCAAGATTGAGCTTTGTCTGTCCATTTTATTATCTATCTATAAGCAGGTCATATGACTATAGAAGTCTGTTCCTGCCACTGAATAAAAAAAGAAAAGAAAGTTGCAACTTTAAGTTGTAAAGTTGCAATTCCAAATTGTAAAGCTGCAATTCAGAGTTGTAAAGTTGCTATTCCGAGTTGGAAAGTTGCAGTTTCGAGTTATAAAGATGCAATTCGAGTTGTAAAGTCACAATTCTGAGTTAAGTTACAAATACGTATTGTAAAATCGCAATTTCAAGTTTGGAGTCACAGATCCGAGTCGTAAAGTCGCAATTTTGTTTTGTAGAGTCACAATTCCGAGTTGTAAATTTACAATTCTGAGTTGTAAAGTCGCAATTCTGAACTGTAAATTTACAATTCTCAGTTGCAAAGTCGCAATTCTGAGTTGCAAAGTCGCAGTTCCAAGTAGTAAAGTCACAATTCCAAGTTAGGAAATTTG
Organism: Danio rerio; assembly: GCF_052040795.2. Taxonomy (NCBI): domain Eukaryota; kingdom Metazoa; phylum Chordata; class Actinopteri; order Cypriniformes; family Danionidae; genus Danio; species Danio rerio. The sequence goes on from NC_141026.1 coordinate 13,421,572, forward strand.
AGTTATGAGTGGTAAAGTCACAATTTTGAGTAGTAAAGTCGCAATTCTGAATTTTAAAGTTGCCGTTCCGAGATGTAAAGTTACAATACCGAGATGGAAAGTCGCAATTCTAGGTTTTAAAGTCACAATTCCGAGATGAAAAGTTACAATTCTGAGTGGTAAATGTAAATTTCCGAGTTGTAAAGTCGCAACTAAGAGATAAAAAAATTTACAATTCTGAGTTGTAAATTTAGAATTGTGAGTTGTAAAGTCACTATTCCGAGTTATGACGAGAATTTTGACTTCATAACTCACAATTGTGACTTTATATCTCAGAATTGCGTGATACAAAGTCAGAATAATTTAGAATTCTAACTTTATAATTTTTTTTTACATTTTATAAAAAAACTTTTATTATTATTCATTGGTGGGAACGACTTCCATAAACAGATCTCAAAATGTCACACAATTTAAACACAAATCAAAAATATTTGTGTAACAAATGATGCACCATATTTTAATACTTATGATTAGAGGTAGATATGAGGATATTACACTGAAGAAATGCTTTCAGTTTGTTAAATCAGCTTATTTAAAATAATCTGAAACAACGCAATTGTTGAGTTTTTTTGGGAGGACAGCTTAATTGTTTTAAGTTCAATTTAGGGCTGTATGACATTGGAAAAAATTACATTACAGTATTTTCTTTTACTGCTATAAATTGTGATATACAATTTTTACCAGATGACTTAAATGGCTCTTTTTGTAATGAATTCATAAATTTATATTTAGAAATACAAAATTCTGATTTTCTGGGGAGTCAAATGTTATTCAGAAAAGGGAATTAAATCTCTGTATACCATAATAATAATGACACAATTGTCCTTAAGTAAATAATCATATGATGTCCAATTAATCTTTAAGCTACAAATTTTTTGTTGTGCTCAAATGGCTTAAATATTCTTGAAATGCTTACATTTACTTAAATATAATAATAAGCTTTATCTCTAACTCTAAGGACAAAATATGAAATGACTTCACTATGTTGTTAACTGTAATGTCTGATCAACTATAATTCCTGCGATGTGACTGTTGCGGACTCGCACATTGTGATATCAATACTGAAATAATATATTGTGCAGCCCTAGTTTAGTCCACTTAAATTTGTAAAAACTATTAAGATACCTTAACCCCTAATGTTCACACACACAAATCGTTTGTGTGGAACCCAGCATTTTTTATTTTATTTTACAGTGTAGGTTATGAGATAATAAAGACAAAGCTTATAAAATAAGTTTGTGTGTTCATTTTGGGCTCGACATTGCCTGTGCTGCAGTGCCCAAAAGACAGTAAATTAATTAATTAATTAATGTCCAAATGAGAGAGAGAGAGGGAGAAAGAGAGACGCACAAAGCATTTGTAACAGCAAGATGAAAGAACACACAGAACTTTGTAGCTCCACTGTGGCGAACCATTAGGTGCAATAAATTAATCGCTCCCTTTTAAGAAGCGCTCAGAGTGCTTCTTCATTTTCAGTCGACACACACACACACACACACACACACAGGTTCATGCTCTCTCACTCTTAAGCTCATCATGTGAGGTGGGAGGTATGTAACCCAATTTTCACTCTCTCTCAGTCTAGCTAATCCCAAATTAAAGGAGAGATTAGGATTATACCTCTACCCTCTCACTAGCAAATACCCCGGCTCCTCGAAAATAAGTTGTTGTTTGTTTGTTTTGTTTGTGAGTTGGACTTTTCTTGCCTTTTGACACTCAGTTTCACTAATTCCTCTCTTCATCTCTTTCTCTTGCTGTAGGACACAAAGTTATGGATCATCATGGAGTATTTAGGCGGTGGATCTGCCCTAGATTTGGTATGATGCAGGACTTTTTTTCTCTTGATAAACCCTATATAGTGCAATGTTTCTCTAAAGGAATACTCCACTTTTTCTGAAATGATCTCATTTTACAAGTTCCCTGGAATTTAACAGTGGAGTTTTACAGTTTTTAATACGTTCACCCCATTTCCGGGTGTGGAGGGAGCACTTTTAGCTTAGTTTAGCATAAATAATTGAATCGGATTAGACCATCTTGCTCAAAAAAAAAAAAAAAAAGGATTTTGATATTTTTTATGTTAATTTAAGCTTGATATTATGCCATTTCATATTTATTCTATTTCATATTGATGCTGATGTTATAGTACTTCAGGCGCTACCGCCATAGACCCTATATAGCGCAATGTTTCTCTAAAAGAACACTCCACTTTTTTTTGAGAAATCTCATTTTACAAGTCCCTTGGAGTTAAATAGTGGAGTTTTAAAGTTTTTAATACGTTCAGCCGGTTTCCCGGTGTTGATGGAGCACTTTTAGCTTAGCATGAATAATTTAATCAGATTAGAGCATTAGCATCTCGCTCAAAAAACAAAGGGATTTGGATAATTTTTATGTTAGTTTAAGCTTGATATTATACAATTTCATATTATACTATTTCAAATTGATGATGAGATTATATTATTTCAGGCACTGCGTAATATCTTTGCTCCTGCTACTGCCATGGTATAGCAGCAAAGTTCCTTGAGTGTTACACCAGAATGAGAGTATAGTTCTTAACCATATCAGCCTAGTCTATGTACACCATGTAACTACAAAACTACAAAAGCTTCAAATAGGAAAAGTATAATTATTATTATTGTTTATTATCTGATTGATATGCTAACGGTCTAATCCGATTCAATAATGTATGCTAAGCTAAGCTAAAATTGCTCCCGCCAGACCCCTTGATCAGCTGAGTGGATTCAAAAATGGCAAAACTCAACTGGTGACTATTAAAAGGAAGAATCATTAATCATTTTACCCGAATAAGTTTTTTAGTACTTTAAAAAGACAATAATGTATATTTATATGAATTATTGAGAGTTATTGAATACACATCTACTCCATTTACTGCCGGAAGCGTGCCCTATCTTAATCAATTTGTAATATATTTGATGCCTGATCTCTAATTTCCTGTTCATTGAATCTAAAATATCTAATTTTATCATCTAATCTCATGTGTTTTAGCCAGAGCTTGTGTTTGATCATGTTTCTCTTTCAGCTGGAGCCCGGGTCTCTGGACGAAACGCAGATCGCCACTATCCTGAGAGAGATCTTGAAAGGCCTGGAGTATCTACACTCTGAGAAAAAGATCCACAGAGATATCAAAGGTAAGGATGACATGCATCAAGCTCTGCTTCACATTAACCTCCTAGGGCTTAGTGGCCACATATGTGGGACAGCACGTTTTAAGTGGCTCTTAAGTGGCTATTTAAAATACTTTAAATGTTTTATATTTTGTTACAGACATACAGTGTCATCCTGCAACTGTTTTGCAGCATATGAAATGTCCCAAACACTCTTTTTTTACAGTCCAAAATGGACAAAAAATGTTGTTTTTTACTCTCTGATAGTAAAAACATGTCCAAAAAAATTATATGTTATATATGCATTAAAACCAGTCAGGAAAAAGTGTTTTATGTAAATTCAGACCACGAGTCCACATATATGGACATCATTTTTCTCTAAAAGTACATCATCAAAAGACGATACTTGGGTTTTATTCTAATTAGGGTCCAATAAACCCCAATAGCAAAGAGAAATAAAAATGCATGTAAAAAAAACCCAACAAGGCTAATTTATACTGCATAAATCTTTATCAATTAAAAAACAAATTGGAAGCTTCTCTAAATTTTGTGCCTTTTGTTTGATATTGCGTTAAATCTAGCTTTTGCAATTTCTAAATGGACCCCTAAACAAAACAGCTGCCTGTTTTTCTATTCATTATAGGGGCTTTTTTGTCAGTGAAAGTAGGCTTAAAGTGGGATTCCTGCAGCTATGTCTGTTACGCTCAGTGCTTGGCATTAACTTTTTTGATCACTAGCCAGTGTCGCTGGTAGTTTTTCAACATTACTAGCCAATCTGCATTTTTCACTAGCCACATTTCTGTTGTTGGGAAAATATATTTTCTATGCATAAATAAGACTTTGACAAGCTGAAATTGCTTGATTTAGAGTTTGTGTTTCGTCCACGTGCCTCCTCATTCATTTCACTATTTGTGTGTCGTGTATGAGCTTGCGCAATGAGCATGAGCAAATGGGTCATGGTTTCAAAGTGCTTTATTACGTGTCGTATTACATAGGGGCGCTCAACCTGCGGTTTGTGAGTCCTAACGCCCCGGTATAGTGACGGGGACTCTATACTGCTCAATGAGTGCCGTCTTTTGGATGAGATGTTAAAACGAGGTCCTGACTTTCTGTGTCCTTTAAAAATCCCAGGATGTCCTTTGAAAAAGAGTAGGGGTTTAACCCTGGCGTCCTGGCCAAATCTGCCCACTGGCCTCTGTCCATCATGGCTTCCTCACCATACCCATATTATAATTGGTTTCATCACTCGGTCTCCTCTCCACCAATCAGCTGGTGTGTGGTGTGTGGTCTGGGGCAATATGGCTGCCATCGTGTCATCCAGGTAGATGCTGCACACTGGTGGTGGATGAGGAGATTTCCCCCAATGTGTAAAACGCTTTGAGTGTCCAGAAAATCGCTATATAAATGTAAGGAATTATTATTATTATTATTATTATTATTATTATTATTATTATTATGTCTTTACAGAGCTCAAAATGAAGGATTTACCAAGTTTATCTCTAACATAATTAATTATTTCTCAGCCACAAATTTTAAACGTGTCAAGGATGGAAAGGAAACGGGAGCGTGCACACGTTTTAAACAGTCACGCGCACCACATCAGCTGTTAAGGCTGATTTATACTTCTGCGTCAAACGCCGGCGTATGCTACGGCGCTGATGCATAGCCCTTCGCCGTGGCCGTCGGCGTCACTGACGTGCACCTCTCAAAAAATGTAACTACACGTCGCAACAACGCGTAGTGCAAGCTCTGTGATTGGTCGGCTTGGTAGCGCTGACAAGTCTGGGCGGGACCGAGAGCCACGCGAATGGCGCGAGTGATTGTTTACAAGTGTGGAGTCCCGTGAAGGGGCTCCGGATGGAAAGTTTTGTTCTGTGTTTACCTCATGGTTAAAGTTGTTGCACGTCCGCCGGTTCCTGCCTCAAAATGAGCGAGTTTGAGTCACTTGTACATCCAGGAAGTGTTCAGGAAAAGCAAAACAAAAGCGAAGAAACGACACAGAGGAACATTTACACCTCATTGCCAACTAGCGTTTCGGAAGTGTTAATGCAGACCAACACAGACAGCGCGCAGAAGTATAAATGCACAGCTGCGCACGTTGCCTGCGCCGTGAGTTACGCCGGTCACTTGACGCAGAAGTATAAACCAGGCTTTAGCGTCAGTGATCATCCTTTCATTCGGTATTCACCTCATTCAGTTTTCACCAGGCGGGTGTTAATGTCAAGCCCTGGTTACACTTATATGACACTGTACGTGTCAGTGAAGCTTGAATATGTTTTATCGCTGCTTATGTTAATTTATGGCAGTCGGCCATCATGGGTCCGGTGTCAGAAGTTTTGTTCACTGGTATAGGCCACGTCTCACAGTGCTATTCTTGCAGCACAGACATTTGTGATGTGAGACTTCAGGGACTTCAAATAATAACACACTATTTATGTAAATGTATGGTGTGAAAATCAGGGTCCTTTCAACTACCCATCATCATAATGTCCCTAAAAATAAACTGAAATGCTGGAATAAAAGTTTATAGTTTGGGTGTTTACAGTAGTGATAAAAATAGAAGTATGTTGACAATTGCATCGACCATTTCAGTGTGGTCATGTCATTTCCTCATAAACATTCCTACTTGTTGTCAAACTGTTCCATATCTGTAAGGAATCGATTCAATCATAACTTGATGTTATAACAGCTATTGTAACGTTATTTATCAACATGTGAAACTTTTTGGACTCTCAGAAGCTATGGAAATTAAAAATGTAATACAGGAAATATGTTGGGACCATTGTTATTATTTACATCCCTTTACATTTACATTACATAAAACCATTATTAAAAAAACATTTAAATCAAATAAAAAGTGTACTAAAAAGGGGACAATAAGATGAAAAAAGTTTAAAAAAAAATAAATAAATAAATAAAAATAAAGAGTAAATTTGATCGTAGCAGTATGGCTGGTTATTGAAGAATTAAAGGCATGACAGAAGTCTATCTCTTTAGGAAAATTGTCTTTTTCGCGATGCATATGTCGCGATGCAAATTTAATTTGTTCCATTGAATACAGGTCCCACACTTTTTGAATTCAAGCATTATATGATGTGTGCGGTGGCCTGGAAGTGCAAAACAACATTACAAAGTGTGAAACACTTTTACAAAGCTTGAGACAAATTTACATTTTGATAAACATTTTTACCTATCATCAGACACAATTACATAGGAAAAACAATTTTACCAAGAACAAAAGAAAAAGAAAAAAATTAACAAGACGCAAAACACTTTTACAAGTCCCAAAACAAATTTACAATTACAGATTCCTTACGGAAAGGGAATGTACCAGACACCGGAAGTGATGTGGAATGTACCACACAGACCAGAAACTATCCAGCTCGTGTGTGACTTTGTAGACACAGGTTTCCACGAGTCTACAACTATAAAAATCATGGTTTGACCAACTGCGATGAAACATATTAGAGCTATTCTGAGAAAACATCAGCGTGAGAGTATGTAGAAACATGTAAACGCAAGTACATGGAAACAATCAAAGCACAGCACATGTTGACTGATAAAGATAACAAAACCGGCCCCAATCTGTAGACCAGAGTAGCTCAGTTAGATAGGTCGATTGATACTCGCGCAGAAGCTTTTGACTTGGGTTAGAATCTCGTTGATGACATGTCAATTATAATTATTTCTTTAAAGTAACGAATCTGCCAATCTGCAAACGTGAATAGTTTACGTACATCTGAAAAGGGGCCTCAGTTGACACGAACACCAGTTAAACCGTAACACCGGCTTTATTCAGTTTACTGTTAAGAGTCCTCAAGCAGATGTTTACACTGTGTAGACTTGACATCACGTCCATGATTACAGCGTAAGAGTGGCCCTCGGTAAAATATTGAACACATTGATGCAGTATGTCTGGCGTTTCCGTCTGGTCCGCGTCTTTTATAAACTCCAAACAACGACCACGTGTAAAGCAAAACCACGTTAAGCTCCTCGCGTGTTTGCCACAAAACGGCAAAACAACCCTGGCCCACAGTCCATGTTCGGTCACCATGAACTTTGTTTATGCCATGTACTCCACAGCACGAATTTACCACGATCACCAACAACAAAACTTTTCCCTGCATCATTCCCGGTGTGTGGTACATTCTGTAAAGTTTAATAAAGACAACGTTTATTTAGTAAGCACACTTTATTTTGTTCAATCCCTCCTCGCACACACGAGACATCTTCAACTGAACTTTTCCCAACACCAACCCCGCCCCTGCGCGCTCTCTCATTTGTAACCCGGATAACCTTCTTAGAGGTCAACAAAGTAGAGAGATAACAACATGTTAACACATTCTACACCACTTCCGGTGTGTGGTACATTCCCTTTGCGTAAGGAATCTGTAATTGTAAATTTGTTTTGGGACTTGTAAAAGTGTTTTGCGTCTTGTTAATTTTTTTCTTATGTAATTGTGTCTAATGATAGGTAAAAATGTTTTTCAAAATGTAAATTTGTCTCGAGCTTTGTAAAAGTGTTTCACACTTTGTAATGTTGTTTTGCACTTCCCTGCTACCGTAGTAGTGGGTTCAGAATTTAGCCATCTGTATGTGATGCGCTTTAAATTCAGATTGTTTTTAATGAACTTATGCAGTAAAAATTTTGTCAAAACATCTAGTGAATTTCATAAATTTGTGTAGATTTCTCATGTTTAATTTTAGTGTTTGAACAAGAACCAGACTGTGATGCTTAATTTATTCAAAAGTGCATGTTGCACACTGTCAGAAGACGTGCAAATATTAAGGATTTTATAGTTGCTTAGTTATTTATTTATTTATTTTTGTAAAAACAACTACCACAGTTGACATATTTTTTTTATTTTGATCTTAGCTTATAGTCGGCATATTTGCTGCTCATTTTGCTAGCATGGTTCACATGTAAAAGTAAGCCCAGTTTAGAGTGGACATTGTGATATGCTTTGTAACCTTTTCAAGCTCATAGGAAGCTGAAGGTTTACAAAGCGTAATAAAGCTACTTTAGAGCATTTTTTAGATTTTGATAGCAAGGTTATTGAGACATGTTTACAAACACACTTGTTCAACATAAGAATGATATCCAGTTTGCACTTGATTAGTTTACTTATAACAACGCGTAAAAAAACTACATGACAATAAATACAGCTGTTATGCTAGATTCTGTGCTACACAAAGGACCGTTCAACAGTCAGATCTGTCACCTGCATCGTTTAGAAATGAGCACTAACAGTATTTACATCTTTTCATACAGCCGTTCAGATTTTATTTCATTTCACCGTGATCAAATAACGGGAAATGCAAGAGCACAGAGATGAGAGCCAATTATGGATTCTTCCACTGCCGTTTACTGTCGCTTAGCAAAATGGAGCACTTTGAAGTTGCGGTTTTATGTAACATTAGCAGATCTGTGCAACCAAATCTTACTGGTCGGTCAGTTTTATTCAGAGTCCAATGAAAAAGCACATATCTGCTGTGACTTGAATGTTTGTTGGTCCAGATAGACAGAAGAAGATTTAATTTATTCAGACATATTTTGACACCAGATATTTGCCTTGGTGTTATTCAGCTTCTATGATTTGTTTGTAATCTGTTATGTGACTTTATTATTTGCATATATCAGATTTTAAAATGTAAAGTTATCATTTTATCAAATGATCAATACTGATAATGGAAAAACATCAGATTAAAAAGACTAATATATATATATATTAGTAGAGCAAATGTGTACTGTAGTATCCCGGTTAAAAGATGATTGACTCTTTTACTGATGGTTCACGATTCATTTATTGGTCACATACCTTAGAACTATTACACAATATAGTGTCATGAATCACAGTAAGAACTAGAGAGAAAACAAACACAAATGAATCTTGAAAGTTGAAACACTAAACCAACAATCTGAAAAAAAATAAATAAAAGAAACCGATCCATGAACTGTGTACTGTGTCAGAGCTTGACAAGAACTTTAAAGTCCCACACATCAATAGTCTTTTCGGATCCTTCCTTTAACCAACGGCTGATGAATCCCCAGTTGTAAGGGTGTAGATTGCTGAAGCACTCGTTAGAAAAATGACCGGAACACAGCACAAGGCTGGGACTATATTGCTGAGGTATTTTTGCAAAAATAATCTTCAGCCACTGACTTTTCACAGCCTCATCTTTGGGTAGAGAAACTTTCCCTCACACTTCAGAGCACAGCGTCTTCGTGACATGATTCAACTGGAAATTGCTTCAGTGTTTGTCTTCCTCTTTTTCTTTCTACAGTGTATATAGATGGGGCTAGGTTTTCAATTTTCCTGTTCAACATTTCTACCGGTTTGAATCGTCACATATTTAAATCGATTTACACTACGGTTTTCGAGCCATGGATTGGACTATTTTTCAGTTCAGCATAAAAAGAGACACACATGTCATTTGCTTTCCATTTATATTATAACACAGCGCCCCCTCTGTTTAAAAAATTTATTGGGATTCGTTCAACATTTCTATCGGTTTGAATCGTCACATATTTAAATCTATTTACATTACGTTTTTTGCGTTATGAATCATACTATTTTTCGGTTCAGCAAAAAAGGAGACACAAACGTCATTTGCTTTTCATTTATATTATATTTTAACACAGCGCCCCCTCTCTTCAAAAAATGTATCACGATTCGTTCAACATTTCTACCGGTGTAAATCGTTGCATATTTAAATCGATTTACACTGCAGATTTTGAGTCACTGATTGGACCATTTTTCGGTTTAGCAAACGAGGAGAGGAGACAAATCATCACCTTAGAATTAAAAGATTCTATCTGACTTTTTTAACAAAATTGAGTTATTGACATATTCTTATAAAAAACATCCCATAATGTAAGTAAGTTGTCATTTAATTAGTTGTTTACATTTGAACACTTTTTATTTAAAAAAACGAATGTTACACACTTACTGTTTGCTATAAAATGCAATAACTTTGAAGCTCAGTATCTCAAAATCATTCAGAACGCAGATAGAACCTTATAAGTTGAATAAATGTCATTTTTTTTCCATTTATATTATATTATAACAAAGTGCCCCCTCTGTTAGAAAAAAATGTATCGCGATTTGTTCAATATTTCTACTGGTTTGAATCACCAATTATTTTAATCGATTTACACTACAGTTTTTGAGTCACTGATTGAACCATTTTTCGGATCAGCAAAAAAGGAGACAAATGTCATTTGCTTTCCATTTATATTATATTATAACACAGCGCCCCCTCTGTTCAAATATGTATTGCGATTCTTTTAACATTTTAACCGGTGTAAATCGTTGCATATTTGAATAAATTTTTAACCTGCTCACGGAGAAATTGTACATCCCTAGTGGCTGTATTATTTGCATGTATCAGATTTTACAACTTTACAGTTGTAATGTTTTTAAATGATTAATACTGTGAAGGGAAAAACATCAAATTAAAAGGACATAAAAGTATATTTATTTTTTTTAGTAAAGCAAATGTGTACAATAATACAATAAGTTGATAACATACAATGTTATCCATTTAAATACATAACCATATGCAGGTTATCATTTTTGGAAACCTATTCAGTGCTATAATTTTAAAGGTTGTTTATCGCCACCCGGTGGTTACAGAGTGTAATTGCTACAACATTCACTAGCGTCAAGTTCCATCAAACTGTGATTTTTATCTTTACCATAAACATCAGTGTGTTTATATCTGAACTATAAACTGTTCTCTCAGTACTATTGTGTTATTTAATTTTGTAACGAACTGAAAAAGGGTCAGAACAGTATCTCTCTCGATAAAACACATTTGAATGCAGCCCTTCGAAGGAACAAACATGCAAATCATCACCATTTATCATACATGTTGCGTGGGGTTGAATTGAGATCACGATCTTTAAATGTTTAATCTTGCAGCTTTACACTGAATGCATAATTGCAGGCTAAACAAACAGTGATAAACCGTGATCCGTTACACCCCTATTTTTCATGCACCCCATTTGGGCCCCCAGTTTGGCATAAATGTTGCATTTCTGAAGTTATCATACACTCTCCCTCACACTGTCCTTTCTCATTTCTTTTTTTAGCCGCAAATGTATTATTGTCGGAGCAAGGGGAGGTGAAGCTGGCAGATTTCGGTGTGGCCGGTCAGCTAACGGACACACAGATCAAGCGAAACACTTTCGTGGGCACACCCTTCTGGATGGCACCTGAGGTCATCAAACAGTCCGCTTATGACTCAAAGGTGAGAGCCACTGAACAAAAGTCAAGGGCTGTGCTGCAGATCAGTCACTGCACCAGACGTCTGGATCTGCTGTTGATCGTGACGCCTTGTTAGTTTTTTCCCCCAAGTAAATCATTGTGATGTGATTTCATCAAGTGACATGGAAGTGGACTGGGTCTGGTTGCATGAAAGTATTTAGAGAACCCGTGAAGTGCTTTAAAAAATGTGCAATTTTATTCGATGTTTGATGTAATCTCAGCTGACACATGAAGAGAGGGTGGGACTGGGACATGGGGTAGCTCCTCCCATTTATAAAAAAACAGCCAACAGCATTTTGTTTTCATCACAGCGCTGCCAGTGAAAGTGGTTGAGATCAAGCTGATCAAATGAAAAGCAAATGAGAAGCGTCTTGAAGGGGGCGGGGCATGTCAGATACTAGAGATCATTTGATTGGTCAAGATTTAATAAGAAACCTAAAGTATGAGGTAACATGAATAAATCCGTTGATTCATTTAGGCAGAAGTGACGAACTACAAGCTTTACATGTATATGTCAGTTTTGTATCTTCTAAACACGAATTTTGTCACTGATTAACTGCGCACTAGCTTATAGATATCCTAAAAACTAGCAATACTAATACTAACACCTAAAAACAAAAACTTTTTTTTTATTTCATGGGGTCTTTAACATGCATCCGGGCTCTGGTCATGAAAACGCTGTGTTTGTTCTCAGGCTGATATTTGGTCATTGGGCATCACGGCGATTGAGCTGGCTAAAGGAGAGCCCCCCCATTCCGACCTACATCCAATGAAGGTGCTGTTCCTCATTCCAAAGAACAACCCCCCCACACTGGAGGGCAACTACTGCAAACCGCTCAAAGAGTTTGTGGAGGCCTGTCTAAACAAAGAGCCCAGTTTTGTGAGTATGTTTTTTGGGGACTCCCAGAGGTCATTTTCCATTTCCTTTTTAACTGGTTCACTGATCTTTCTGGATAAACAATTTATTCTGTTTTTGCTGCCGAGGTCATTTTCATTTAAACATGTGCTATATTTGTTCCTGAAACAGACCCTCCAGGATTTCGGGATCCCAGCGAATTCTGAATTTAACGCAAAATGTCACAAAATTTTACAACATAGTCGTAGATTTCTCTTATTTTGAGCGGTCAGCACAGTGTTTGAATTCCTGTCACACCACAGTGCGCAATCTGCATAGTTGTACATTGAAAAACGTTACACAAAGTAAATTTTGCTGCTTGTTCAAACAACTTATTTAAAACAAACTGAAACATCACAATTCTTGAGGTTTTTTTTGGGGGGACAACTTAATTTTTTTTACGTTCAATCCACTTAAATTAGTTTAATCAATTAAGTTAAATTGATCGGTTTGTGTTGGGACAACATGAAGTAATTGTGTGAATGTTTTAATTCTTTTTTTGTATAGTAGTGGGAAGGTATGATTGGTTTCTGTCATTTCTTAATTATTCTGAAGTATATGTATTATAATATCTAGTTTTATGGGAAAGTAAGAGTCGGTTTAAACTAAGACGCTCTGTAATTTCGTATTCTGCACCGTGCATGGTCTTGTTAAATACCAATAAATAAAAAAGTACAAAAAAGAAACGAAAACAGTATTTGCGAACACAATGTGCTTGTGTGCTGTGTAAAGCCTTGAGTGGTCACATACACACTCTTCCTTTGATGTGTGATCTGCGTCATGTGACGTTATGGCAAAGCGGATTCATAAACTTCTATTTATTGTATATAATCGTCAAAAGCGTAGCCCTCTCTCTTTTTCTCTCTCACATACACACACATAAGCATGCATTCTCTGCATAATTTCCATCAACTGTCATATCCGTCAAACAACATGGATGACACTTCAAACAACTGGTTTCATTTTTAAATATGATACAGCAGGATTTATGGGTAACCTCTAGTTTTCCTTTATATAAATTAAAGAGATCAATTTTCTTGCGGTCAAATAATTAAGAGGAGTAAATTTGTATATATTTTCACCTCAAAGCAATAATAGAAGTGGTGTAAAATTTGCTGCAAGTATTGCAAAACTCAATAAATAAATAAATAAATAAATAAATATATATATATATATATATATATATATATATATATATATATATATATATATATATATATATATATATATATATATATATATATATATATATATATATATATATATATATATATATATATATAAATATATATATAAATATATATATAAATATATATATATATTTATATATATATATATATATATATATATATATATATATATATATATATATATATATATATAATTTCAAAATCCTTGAGGGACTGTTGAATCAGGCATCAGCAATGAGGTTTTGTTTCATAGGACCTGTCGTGATGGTTTCTGTGTCTTTCTGTCTTCTTCCTCAGAGACCGACAGCCAAAGAGTTGCTCAAACACAAGCTCATTGTGCGCTTTGCGAAGAAAACATCCTACCTGACGGAGCTCATCGACAAATACAAGCGATGGAAAGCCGAACAGTCGAGAGCAGAGTCCAGTTCTGATGAATCTGACTCGTAAGACTGCTAAAATTACTTTCACATTTACATTTCATACAATTGTCTGCTTAAAAATTATTAATTTGGCGTCAATAATTCACCCTTAAGTCATTTCTTACTAGTATGTTTTTCTTTATTTTTCAAAAAAATATTCTATTCTATTATTTTATATTATTATGTTATGTTATATTATATTATATTATATCATATTATATTATATTATATTATATTATATTATATTATATCATATTATATTATATTTAAGAACATTAGAATCAAAACAATATTAGATCCCTTTAGCTTTTATAGTATATAAAAAAACAAAACAATAAAACATTTCTCAAAATATCATCCATTCTAGATAACGACATACAGTTTGTTTGTTTTTTTACTAACATAAAGGTGTGTAAATGACAGAATTTTCATTTTTGAGGTGGCTAAAACAATCCCCGAACACATTTTATGATTTAAAAAATGACAGAAATGCTTTAGATTTATATTGCTTTTTACATTTAATGTATTAAAGCTTCTTCAAGGCCATCTGAATGATCAGAAAAAATTGTGAAAAACGGACAAAAAAAATAATAACCTTGTAAATATGCAATATGCAATAATTTTTTACATGCGTTATTTTGTAAATTCAAAAGGTCTAAGTCTATTATTTTACGTATACTATGGATATCACACCTGAAAGACATTGTTCAGATGTTGGAAATCATGAGGTTTGTCAAGTAAATGTCCTCAAAGTTCTAATTTGTTTGGGATTTTCTATCTAATCCAGTTTTTGTCTTTTTTAGGGTCACAACAAGTGCACTTTTCTGTTCTGAAAACGTGAGGTGCACAGCACTGCCTTTTTCAGTTGACAACAAAAAAAAGAAGTGCTGTGCACTTTTTATGTCCCTATGAAATATTGGAAGCAATGACTGAATCAGCTGCGTATTGTGCTCGAGTGTTGCTGTTGATATTGCTATAATAGCAATATTTAATAATATTGTGATATTTAAAATTTGTTAAGTCATACATGTCCGGGTAACTCAAAACAGCAACTGCTAGTCTCTCCTCAAAAGTCTCTGTTGTCATTTTGATCAACACTGCTGTCACCTCAACGGAAACCCAGCCTTTGCTTTAGAGAAGAAGAAAAAAAAATGTGAATGACGTAACATGATTTTCTCCACTTAGAGTTGACTTTCTTCAACTGCAGGCACACAGAGCGCAATGGCTAAAATGCGAGGAGCGCGTAAGCAGTGTGCAGAATGCTTGTGGCCATCAAATCATTCAAAAACAGCGTTCGGTGTGATCGGACCCTTAGGCTGTCTTATTTGAAGTAACTGAAATAGTTTCCACATCTGCAACTACTTTAGCTGTGTATTTACCTGAATATAATTGTGCACCTTATAATGTTAGAATGTGAAAGTCATTTGTTTAGATCTTCATTCCTCTTATAATTCCTCCTGTTTTTCTTGTCTTTGCTCCTCTCAGAGAACCGGACGGCCAGGCGTCTGGAGGGAATGACTTTGGCAACGACGACTGGATCTTCACCATTCGAGAGAAAGACCCCAAAAAGCTGCAGAACGGAGCCAGTCTAGTGGGAGAGGAGGTAGAGGACAGCGTTTACACTCACACATCACCGTGTTCTTGTGGAAATGCTTGTTTATCTGAATGTGTGTGACGTTTCACAGGAGCCCAACAAGAGACCCCTGTCCCAGAGTCTGTCCACAGTCATCACTCCAGTCTTAACTGAGGTAGGAACTGACATAACAGTCATTGTCACCCTCAGTAAAAATGCTGGGTTCCACACAACCGATTTGTGCTGAAGGAAGGAATTAAGTTAACTTATTAGTTTTACAAAATTAAGTGGATTCAACATTAAACAGTAAAGTTGTCTCCAAGAAAACTTAAAGGGCCATGAAACCCCCCTGTTTCAGCAGGGTGTTTTCACACCTCTTGTTTGGAAAAAGTCAGAAAAAGTGGGTGTGTCTAGCTGTGTTTAGGTGGGAGTGATGGGGGAGGGAAAAGGGGAAGGATTTGAATAAAAATGGGAGTTTCCGTTTGGGCACGTGCTGATTTTCACTGAGGCAGAACAAACACACAGACGCAGGGGAGAAAGACAGTGACTGTGTTCAATGACGGTGGAATGTTTGACACCGCACGTCGTATAAGAGAAAAAAACTCTGCATTTCTCTGTAACTCAGATGCACTCGGTAGGTCAGAAAGCTGTGTGTGTGTGTGTGTAGACTAACCTGTCACAAAATGCGGCAAAAAATTAAACACGACGGTCGGTAAAAGTTTGCTTGCAGTGTTCACATGTTTACACTCGGAGAGCAGCATTTACAGCAGATCTTTTCGAAGCTAGCATGCATATTATTGAAGTGTCACCGCATACACAATAGAGCGCTGATTGGTTTGAACCAAGTTTTACTTAGGGCTGTGCAATTAATCGAAAATTCGGTTTCGATTTCGATTACGGCTCATAACGATTATGAAAAACCATTAATCGAGATAAACAATTATTCCATCATATACCACCTCCTTTCCAGTTCCACGTGAAAGTGACTGAAAGATGTGCTGTAATGTAACTTGCAGCATAGGATGCGCATCATTCATATGTTTAAAAGCACGAAAGAGCACATACTGTTGTGTGTGTGCGCGCCGTGCTTAGCCTCGGACAGGTATTGTGTGTGTGTCTGTGTGTGCGCCGTCCGCGCTTAGCCTCAGACAGCAGAGCACACGCACATCTAACGCCATCCTAATGAAGGCACTTTAATGGTCAAATACATGCACGGTGTTTAGTGATTATTCATATTAATCCTCATTTTTGCAATAAACAAACAAGTTTAGAATCAAAAGACACGTGAAAGAGAAACCATATCGGAGCCGCACTATTCTTAAAGTGACAGTGTGCGATATTCCTGCTGCTGTTTTTATTATTGATCAAACAACAAAAGGCCAAAATCCACTCGCTGCCACTCTTGACTGAAGGACTTTTTTTTTCTTACAGTGAAGATGCTTAAAACACAATTTAAACAGATTTAATAGCTCATTTCTAATAATTGATTTCTTTTATCTTTGCTATGATGACAGCACATTATATTTTATTAGATATTTTTCAATTAAAGTAAATAGGCAAGTCATGATGTAACAGTAGTTTCTTCTGCAGACAATCAAAAATATATATTGCTTAAGAGGGCTAATAATATTGAGCTATTAAAATAGGTTTCAAAATATTTAAACCTGATTTTTTTTCAAGCTGAAATAAAACAAATAAGCCTTTCTCCAGAAGAAAAAATATTATAGGAAATACTGTAAAAAATTGCTCTGTTAAACATAATTTGGGAAATATATGTATATAAAAATAAATTCTCAGAAGGGCGAATAATTTTGACTTCAACTGAAAATCGTTTTGAATAATCGTGATTACAATTATGACCAAAATAATCGTGATTATGATTTTTCCCATAATCGAGCAGCCCTAGTCTTACTCATGAATGAATGCAGCACACTCAGAGACGTAAAAAGGCACTCCTAGGTACAGAGGTCCAGTCTACACGCTGGAATACATGCTAAGATCTTATGGCCGTGATGCAGCTTCAAAAATTAGTTTCAAACCGGAAGTACGAGTTTGCTTGAAATAACGCAAAAACAACCAATTTTCACTTTTTAGTGAGATATACGTGTCCTAATAGTGTTTTTAGCCGTGTGGTACACATAAGGCTGTCAACAGCTCAAAAAAATGTGTTTTGTTGTTTCGTCACCCTTGAATTGTGGAGAAACAGAAAACATTATTTTTTTCAACAGATATTAAAATCAATGCAATAAAGGAGCTCTCCACTTTTTTTTGGAAGTCCTCTAGAGTTTTACAGTTTTTGAATCCAATCATCTGATCTCAGGGTTTGGCAGGAGCATTTTATGCTTGGCTTTTACACTCAAAAAAATATTTTGGGTTTTGTTCAAACTACTTATTTAACCAACAATAAAAGATAGATGATAATAGAAGAGCAAATTGGAATATGAAATGATTTGCAAAGTTTTCTGTAAATTAGAGCTGTGAACTTGGTCTCACGGTTTGGTTCGGTTACGATTATCATGCCATCAATTCAGTTCAATTCGATATCTCGATGCATCACGATGCATTGACGATGCTTTCCGTACACAGTTTTAAATTTTCTTTACAGCACAGCAATTCTTTTATTAAAATGTATGAATATATTTATCTACTATTTGTAATACAATGTTGTCCTTTAATACGCACAGTGAGATATATAAACAGTACCATTAAACAACACAAGCATTTATAGCAAATAAAGAAATATAAATATCCTGCTCGCTTTCTGAGCCTTGTCTACCAAGTTTTTACACCCCTTTGATTGGTTACGCGCTCAACAAAAAGGGCTACGATTGGCTCTTGCTCACTGCCGCTCTTCACAGATGAGTGACACTAATAAACGGCAGCGGTGGTCACAGCTAATCCTTGATAGAGACTGTGGAGAAAACTCTGCAGACAATCGCTTGTGTCTGTATCCAAAGGTATCGCTGTAACAGCCGAGAGGAGGGGAAAAGTCATGCCAGCAGGTTAAATGAGCCACAGTGAGAGACAGAGACAGAGAGAGAGAGAGAGAAGTGGAGTTTACTTTCTCTCAATCGCAGTGAAATAGGGACATCTGCTGTAAGTGTCAGTGAAAGACTGTCCAGCAAACACACACGCAGTAAAATAGTGCACAGCTTCTGCGTTTTTAAGTAGTAAGTATGGTAAACAACTGCCACATAGCGCATATGAGATAAATGACGTCAGTATATAGTAATGATTTTTACTGAACCGATACCGAATTGTCCTCGTATGCATCGCGGTGCACCGAAGAAACAAGTAATTTTGACACCCCTACTGTAAATCCTGAAATTCAGCTTTAAATTGCAGGAATAAAGTTCACTATACAACATATGAAAACACTTATTTTTAAAATATAAATAATATTTCACAATAATGCCTTTTTTGTTACAGAATTTATTAATAAACAAACACAGTAGACTTTTTCAAAATTATAAAACAATTCTTGATCTAGAACTTTGACCGCTAGTGTAAATTTGCATGTAGCTTTTCATATGGGAGTTTTCTTATGCAATATGTAGGCTACCTTTTCTGTAATTCACCTAGGGCTACTTTAGGATTTTATTGCTTCGCCACTGATATATTAAAAGATATCATCATGAAGATTAAAAGTGGCCCTCGAATGCTTTGATATCTTATAAGTATCTTTTAAAGGCGTCCGTCACTCCCTCAGGCCTCTTGCTAATCAGTATGGAGCAGTGAGGTGTTTGAGGAGGAGAGCGGAAAATAGAGGAATGCTGGGGGAAAGAAAAAAGCCCAGGGAAAAGTGACTGCACACTAATTTGTTCCACCATCTCCTTACTTCAAGGACAAACCTTCATGAGAGAGAAGAGCCTGAACTGGACTCTTGACTAGAAGAAGATTAGTTTAAGAGTTAACCATATGATGATGTGTCATGTGACCATAGAAGAATGAGATAAAGATTTATGCAGTTGCAGTTGTTTAACAGAGAGAACTTTTTTTTTAACACGATTCTAAACAGAATTTCTATACAGAATTCAAACAAAGTTTGAATAACTGATTTCTTTTATCTTTGCAATAATGGCAGTACATAATATTTTACTAATTATTCTTCAAGATACTAGTATCAGCCTAAAGTGAGATTTAAAGGCTTAACTAGGTTAAATAAGTTTACTAGTTAGGGTAATTAGGCAAGTCATTGTATAGCAGTGGTTTGTTTGGAGAAATAAATGGTTGAGGGGGTTAATAATATTGGTAATTAAAATGGTTTAAAAAATAAAAACAGCTTTTATTCTAGCCAAAATAAAACAAATAAGACTTTCTCCAGAAGGAGAATAATTATTCAAAATTATTAAAATTAATTAGCCCTTTAAGATATATTTTTTCTCCACTGTCTACAGAACAAACCATTATTAAGCATTAACTTTCCTAATTACCCTAACCTACCTAGATAACCTAATTAACCTAGTTAAGCCTTTAAATATCACTTAAAGCTGAATAGAAGTGTCTTCTAAATATTAAGTAAAATATTATGTACTGTCATCATAGCAAAAATAGAATAAATCAGTTATTAGAGATGAGTTATTGAAACAATTATGTTTAGAAATGTGTTGGAAAAAAAACTTCTCTCCATTAAACAGAAATTGAGAAAAAAAATAACTAGGGGGGCAAATAATTAAGGGGCCTAATAATTCTGACTTCAAATATATATATATATATATATATATATATATATATATATATATATATATATATATATATATATATATATATATATATATATATATATATATATATATATATTTACATAATACAAAATTAACAACATTTTGATATAAGTGACCCAATATTACTATAGTGTTTTAAATGAAAATAAATAGTTAAAATAAAAGTCAAAATATAGGTATTTATCATTATTCAGTGTAACATTTCTTTTTTTGCCAATAATATTAATTGCAGTTTATGCAGATACAATATTATATAAATACAAAAGTAAAAATGCTGCCGTTTTATATCCAGTCCCTATCATCAAAACCAAGTACAAATGACCATTTAAAATAAACATTTAAAATAAATAAACAGAGTAAATGTACAAAAAGGGAGACAAAAAGGGAGTTATTCCTCTTCTGCTTCAAGATCAGTAGTGTCATTATAATTCAACAAAGGTTTATAAAAAGCTTTTAAAGAGCCTCTTAATGAAAACCCTATTTAAACACACAAAAGAAATAATTTTATCTATCAATCATGTGAAGATGAATGTTTCCACTTAAAGAGAATAAGTGTCCCAGTGTAACACATTTCTATAAGTCGTTATACTAAATATTATATTTGAAATGAAAATCAGTCAAATCAAGTGATAGTGGCATAATATAATAACTCAATAGATTAAAATAGTTTAATATGAAGTTTGATTCTTTGATCACATGACTCTAGTTTGAAAAATGCAAAGAAGTTTTGCTGAATATTGCTAAATTAAATGTCACAAATCAGTGAAATTGAGTAATAGGGGCATGATATAAAGATTAAAAATGACAGTGAATTAGTATTTCATGCCTGCGCTTTGATTTTAAAATAGTAGAATGTAACGTTTGATTCTTTGATCAAAATTTTTTTTTATTTTTTACTTTTTTTTAACCATTTTACAGCAAAACCCCGTCCCCAACAATTTAACCCCTTACACATGAGGGAATACATAAAAAATAATAATGAAATTAGAATTTTAAAAAATCAATTAAAAGAAAACAACAAAAATAAATAACAGCTATTGCCATCATTATTACTTTACAGAGAATACATTTGGACATCAGGTTACATTGTGTTGCATTGTAGTAACCTCAAATTACAGTTATTTGTTATGATAACAAATGATGATGATAAGTTAAGTTACCTTCAAATATACAAATCTAAATATGTCATAATACTTTTCCACCTCTTCAGAAAAATACCAGTCTCCATTTGTAGACATGCAGTCATTTTTTGCATTATATAGACCTGTGTGTCTCTGAATCCACTGAGCCACCTTTGGAGAACTTTCTTCCATCCAATGTACTGTTACTGATCGAATAATTCTTGTTGGAAATACGCCAAGATATTCCGCCACACTGAATGTTTTCCTTTGTAAATAAAAGAAGTCCTGTTGCTCTTTAAAAAGAAAAAAAAGAGATGCTGTATAACGCATAAACATTTTAGCAGTATTAAACCTTTATTATGTTGATTCTTCAAAACCTTTTTTTTAATATACAGTAGAAGTCAACATTTGAAGTGGATCAAATGTTTTTCAAAATGGTTTTGCTTTGATGAAACGTTCATCAAACCTTCAAATGTTGACTACTGTATATTACTACTACAGGATATAGCCTGAGCTAAAGTAGCAGTCATAGCTGGTTAAATGTCTCATTAGCACTGTAAAGAATGTTTACTCTAGAAGCTGTGTCTGTAGTAAAAGTATGCTGTGGATAGAGTCATAAGCTGGATATCATTTGTGTGTGTGTGTGTGTGTGTGTGTGTGTGTGTGTGTTCAGCTGAAGGAGGGAGCAGGAGAGGCTGCTGCAGCGACGACGGTAAAGCCTGAGGTTCTGGAGCAGCTCGGAGAAGCTATATTTTTGGCTGAGGAGGCTTATCCAGGCATCTCAGACGTCATGGTCACTCAGCTTATTCAGCGGCTACAACGGTAAGGACTTCCTCAAGGGTCATTAGTGTTTTTAAATCTATTACATCTCCGTTAAACAGAAATCGGAGGGTGAAATATACAGGAGGGCTAATTATTCTGACTTCAACTGTACAAGTATTTCAACTGCCGTGTTCTCCTATGCAGGTTCTCTAGGGCAAGAACATCATCGTCATCGCACCAGTGATTACTCCATTGGCCTGTCCGTCTCTCTTAAGTCCCGCCCCCTCCCCCCGGCATCAGCTCAGCGAATCCTGACACCAGCAGACTCTGTGACGTCTACCCTGGAGGACCAGCTGTCCTTCTCAAACTCCTCAAAGCTTCCCCTAGTTTCACTCTTCTTTTATAATCTCCTGGAACACTTTGGAGTGTGTGTGCGCAAGTGTGTGTGTGTGTGTGTCATAGTGTGTTTGTAATGGAGACTGCTTAAGCAATGGAGAAAAAACCTAGATGTAACTCCTCCGGCTGAGCAGAGCGCGATTGTTTGGAGGCAGGTCGTTTTTTGCATTAACGCTTTTGGAAGGAATGCATTAAAAGTATGCCATCAGAGGGCGAGGAGGCCCGTAAAACAAAATACAAGATAGTGTGCATGACTCTGAACAAAATGCATGTGTGGGGACGGATGTGTGTGTGTGTGTCTGTGTGTGTGTGTGTGCGCATCCAAGCCCTGATGTGAAGGAGATTGCAGTATTCGTGCTGAAATCTCAGGTAATCCAGGAAGACAGAGGGCGCTATGTTTGGATTTGTGTACAGATCTGTGTATATAGTTTCAATTTTACAGACCTTTAAAAAGAGATGATGGATTTTTTTGCAAATGAATCACTGTGTACAGATGGCCAAGAGCTTCTGTAGATATTGTTAGAAACAAAAGAAAGGTAAATATTTAAAAAAAACAACAACAACAAAAAATCAAGCCTCTGAAATGGCCATTACTGAAATGCCTTGCCTTTTTATCAAATGTACATTTTTGGGGGTGCTCTGTTAATTTTAATAAGAAATTAAAGGGTTTTACTCAAAAAAAAATTATCTGACTTTCTTATTTTCATCTGTTTTGGACTTAAAATGTTACTTTTCGTCATTTGTGTTATAGACAAACTACCGGTTTGTAAACATTCAGGATGCGCGCAGCGAGGTTGCAGAAAAAAACAGGAGCGCTAGCATTTACAGCAAGTGAATGCTATCCGATGCGGTACAGAGTTTGTTGTTGTATTAGAGATAAGTTATATTGATTACATATTATATATATTATTTACATAATGCTTTCAGCGTATTATAACAGCTCGTCACCCAGTGACAACCACAGTTATTCTGCAAAATTAAGCGATGTGCGTCTGACAGGTCCATTTGCGACAGCACCCTCCCAATGGATATTGGATAAGGTGAAATGGCCAAACATCCAGCCCCAAATATACAACTATCTCATTAAAACTCCACGTGATTCTACAAGAGAGAAGCTAAAGGCCTACAAGTCTTTGGATGCCTACAATTTTGTTCTGTGTGGTCATGTGCAAGAGATAATGTTCCATGATTACCAGATTCAAAACTGTAGCGCTAAAAACCGAGGTTCTGCCTAGCCAAATACAAGGAAAGAAGATGAAACTGTACAAGGCCTGGGTAATCATCAACGAGCAAAACAACTGCATTCTGACAGTGAACTGCATCTGTACGGCAGGGTATGTGAAATTACACTTTTACATTTCATTCTTAGAAACTGTCTGCAGTTTAATGAACCATATTTAACTGTTTTTGCTGAAATCATTGCTGCAGTCAAAAATGAGTAATGTGTATGATTCAGCATAGCCTAAACTCACCTGATATGAAATGAGAGAATTAGTTAGCTTTTTGTTGAGCATTTTTAAATAGGTCATCATTCCATTCAGCTCTTCTGATGGCCATAAGCCAAAGACGTCTGCTGTTGGCAATAAAAGCAGTGTGGTGTACGGTAAAATCAAAGTTTTGTATTTGGACTTCGATTTTGGCATCCTACCGCACAACACCACATGTTTGCTATTGCAACCGGTCTATTTTTGCAGTCGGTATGGTATGGTTGGTAATTCCCCTATTAAGCCTGGTTCATACTTCTGCGTCAAGTGATCGGCGTGACCCACGGCAAGCCTTTCACGGTGCAGTGCATTTATACTTCTGCGCACTGTTTCTGTTGCTCTGCAATAACACTTCTGAAACACTAGCTGGCAGTGATGTGTTTGTGCTTCACTGGTGTTTTGTTTTTTCTGAATGCTTCCTTAATGTACAAGTGGCTCATACTCACTCATTTTGAGGCAGGAACCGGCGCACGTGCAACAACTTTAACCATAAGATAAACACAAAACAAAACTTTCCATCTGGAGTTCCTTCACGGGACTCCACACCTGTAAACACTCGCTCCAGCAGACTCGCGCGGCTCTCGGTACTGCTCACACTCATCGATACCTGGCCGACCAATCACAAATCTTGTGCTACGCGTTGTTGCGATGTGTATTTACATTTTTTTAGAGGTGCGCGTCAGCGACGCCAACAGCCATGGTGAGGACTATGCGTCCACGCGTAGGCTGCGCAGTAGCATACGCGTGCGCTTGACGCAGAAGTATAAATCAGCCTTTAGTTTGATAAATCAGAGCTTGAGTTCATTTTAAAGGCCTTATTTCATCCTTTAGTCTAAGTTTAGGGCTTTATAAATTAGTATGAGTATGTTAGTCTTCAAGTATATCTATAAGCTAGTGTGATACAAAATAACAACAAAATTTGCATTTAGAAGACATAAAACTGATATAATCATGTAAAGTTTGTCACTTCCTCCTAAACGGATAATCTTTTTTTCACGTCACCTCATACTTTACTTTCTCATTAAATCTTGACCAATCAAATGCTCTCTAGTATCTTGCATGCCCCGCCCCCTTCAAGACACTTTTCATTTGATGCACTAGAGCTCAACTACTCTCACTAGCAGAGCTGTGAGAAAACAAAACTATTGGCTGCTTTTTAAAAGGGGAAGGGCTGCTTTATGTCCCGCCCTCTTCATTTTTCAGTTGCGATTACATCAAATATCAAATACAAACACATTTCAAAGGCCTTCACAGGATCTTTTAAATTTGCGTAATCATAGCATAAAATGATGCGTAATTTGGAAAGAATATCCTCAGTAATTACGTTTTGAAATATGTTTCTGAAATATTTTTCGGTGTCCCCTCCCACTGAATTAATTGACAGCCGTTTAATATTGCGTATAATTATATCAACAAGACAGGACGTGTGCAAAGCGACCGGGATTAAAAGATCTGTTCAGCTTGCTGTGATGATCAGTCGTCATCACGTGATCAAGAATGAGCTTTACAAGTTTAAAACAGTGCGTGTTTGTAATAGACAGTCAAATATATGTAATTCTTCACCACAGCTGTGTCAGTACAATTATAAAAGACGACGCTTCAATTCCGGTTTGTGGACATTAAATCCAGCTTATTTTGTATGTTAACATAATGGATGTCCATACTGCAGTGGATATTACCTTGTATCCTGTTACATTTGCCATGCAAAAACACGTGTGTGTGTGTGTGTGTGTGTGTGTGTGTGTGTGTGTGTGTGTGTGTGTGTGTGTGTGTGTGTGTGTGTGTGTGTGTGTGTGTGTGTGTGTGTGTGTGTGTGTGTGTGTGTGTGTGTGTGTGTGTGTGTGTGTGTGTGTGTGTGTGTGTGTGTGTGTGTGTTTATGAGAAACCCGCTTCACTGCAGCTGTTGGTATGATGGATCTATTGATGTTTAAAGTTGTACTAAATGCACTTGAGAGTACAGTGTGTGTGTGTGTGTGTGTGTGTGTGTGTGTGTGTGTGTGTGTGTGTGTGTGTGTGTGTGTGTGTGTGTGTGTGTGTAGCATTCTTGTCCATCACTGCTGTTTATCTACATGACGGCTACAGCTCTGACACGCATGTGGGATTGGTGGGCCGGGAGAACTAGCTCATTCGCATTAAAGGCACAGGCAACAAAAACAGCTCAAATTTCCAGATTTAAAAAGGTATAATAAATCATCTGATGGGTATTTTGATTTTATTTTATTTTACAGACACAATCTGGAGACACAAAAAACTCATCTTAAATCTTGAAAAAGTGTTAAAATAGGTGCACTTTAAACATCTGTAAATCAAGACATTTACTAGATATGCTAAAATGAAGAAACTGTTTTCTAAAAATCATCTGAAAATGTAAAAGAATTAAGCGACTGGTTATAACGATCAAATATTTGACAATGGAGAGTAAAAATTGCTTTGGTGTAGATGTATTTAGGCATGTAACTCATTTTGTTTTATATATGTGATCAAGTTTCTCAGATAAGATTTCTTATCTTGCATCCTAAGTAAAGGTTAAAAATTACCAAAATACATATCTTTTTTTATTTATTTATTTATTTATTTATTTATTTATTTATTTATCTATTTATTTTTTTGCAGTGAAGGTAAATCAAAAGTTATCTTTATATTTTATTCAAAATGTAAGCATTTTTTTTAATGTAAAAACGGTGTGTTCAGTGGTTAGCACTGTTGCCTCATAGCAAAAACGTAGCTCTTCTGGTTGGCATTTCTGTGTGGAGTTTGCATGTTCTTCCAGTGTTGGCGTGGGTTTCTCTGGGTGCTCCGGTTTCCCCCACACTCCAAAGCCATGTGCTGTAGGTGAATTGGGTGAACTAAATTGGTCGTAGTGTGTATCTTAGAATGTTTGGGTGTTTCCCATTACTGGGTTGCTTAAAACATATGTCGGAATAGTTGGCGGTTTATTCCTCTGTGGCGACCCCTAATAAATAAGAGACCAATCCCTTAAAGCAGGGGTGTCCAAACTCTGTCCTGGAGAGTTTAGCTTCAACCCTAATCAAACACACCTGAACCAGCTGATCAAGCTCTTACTAGTAATACTAGAAACTTCTTGACAGGTGTGTTTAAGCCAGTTGGAGGTAAATTTGGCAGGACACAGGTCCTCTAGGACCGGGTTTGGACACCCCTGCCTTACAGGAAAGGTAAAATTAATTAAATAAATGCTTATTATAATATATTTATAGACAAAAGATTTTCACTCCGAGGCAGAATCTATGGTAAATAGGTTTTTATTGAAGAACTTCATCAAAAGTTGATTCTTTCAGATCTTATTGGACCCAAAATGCATTTACAGTCATGTATAGAAAAAAAGAATAATTTAAAAATACACAAGAAAACACTGAACTCATATACAAGTAATGTGGCACGTTCTTACTGTAACCCCTTCAAATAATGCAAATCTAATCATGAAATAAGAGGCGATACTATTTCACATAAAAGAAATCCCTTCTCAATACTGTCTTTCCCATGAATGGTTATGTTTAATTATTTAAAGGCACTTTAGAATGTTTCTGGAAGATCCAATCCAACATTAGTACTGTCAAACCATTAATCATGACCAAATTTAAAGCTTACATTTGCATAATTATTTTGTGTACTGTGTATAGTTATTTTGTACATAATATATATACAGCCTGATCTCTCAAGGAAACGTAGGTGTTTTACATTCTGTCAGTTTAGTGGCTAATTCGTACGAGTTAAGTCGTACGAAAATGTACGATTTTAAAGAGAATGTGTGGCACCCAACCCCACCCCTAAACTCAATCGTCCTTGGGGAATCAGCAAATTGTTGTACATCATTGTACGAATTGGATCGTACAAATTCGCCACCAAATCAAAGTTACGAATTGATGTGAGATTGTTTAAAGATAGACAGATCAATGTATGTCAATGTGTATAGTATGTTTATTTACATTTAGCAAAATTGTATATAAATATTAATACATATGTAAATAATTGTTACGTGTATATACATGTGTGTGCATTTGTTTATACATAATACATATACGCAGTACATATATTACGCAAATGCAAACTTATTTTTACGCGATAATTGTATGTGGTTAGTCACGATTAATTGTTAAACGGCACTAATGAACAGGACAAGTGTTGCTTTTAGTACAGTCTGGAATCGACATTCAAAGTAATATTTAGCATTAGCATATAGCACTCACTTTTATTACTTTTAATAATCACTTTTATTACTTTTTCTATTCATTTTTCACTTTAAATTTAAATTTTTTTTAACTGTTTTTCCATGATAAGAGTCAATTGTCAGAGCAACACTTGTTTCGATCCATCAATTTATTGATAGTAACATAATAGACTCATAAATAAAGTCACCATCACACGATAGTGACACATTAACAGTCTGATACCCTCCAAAACTACCAACCCTCAAGCCCACACTCTTCATCCCAAACAAAACTTCAATTTAGGAAGAATTAGCATTTCCTTGGGCTGATTTGAGAATCTTTTCTGCTACAACAAATCCCACACTTAACTGTTTAAGAAAATGCTGGATCAGTCATGACGTGGAACACCTCTGATCAGGAGGGAAGAAAAAAAAAATGTCTAGATCTTGGTTTGCTTGATGTTTGTGTTCTCATTGTGTACGTACGCCATATTGTCTTTGGCCGTCATTTGCATTTCTTTCCTTTTCTTGTCCTCGGGCTCCAACTCTTTAAACTTAGCCTCGATCTCATTCGGGTCGATATAGGTGTAGAAGTAGGCCATGATGGCGAAGATGATGCTCACAGCCACCAGAAGAGACGCAAACAGCAGATATTCAGCCCACTACAACGACAAACACACCCGTCAGCTCAAATGCCAACAACAATTTAAATGACGCCCCTGTGCCCCCACCTCTAGATCTGCCCCAACTGCAGAAGAATAAGAATGCACACTATTTTGACTTTTTGAGCTCCACAAAAGTGATTCTACAAAAGTGGTCAAAACATTTTAAGGCTGGAAGCTGAGGCCAGCTTCCAGCCTCCACTGCTGAGACTGCAGCTCTGCACAAGACTTTTGACCAGCGGAGAAATGAAAATGGTCGTGCCGAACTGAGTCTGGTTCTCTCAAGGTTTTTTTCTTCACTCTCCTATTGGTGAAGTTTTTTCTCTCTCCGCTGTCGCCACTGGCTTGCATGGTTCAGGATCTGAAAAGCTACTCATCGATGTATTTGCTCTTCAGTGTCTGGACTCTCAATAATGACTTCAAACCACACTGAACTGAGCTAAACTGAACTGAACTTAAACACTACAAACTGAACTACCCTGATCCAGTTACTGTGACCATTTATGTGAAGCTGCTTTGACACAATCTACATTGTAAAAGCGCTATACAAATAAAGCTGAATTGAATTGAATTTTACACCCAATTCACACCTGTACTCAGCATCGCACAATTGTGATCAGATAAGGCCTAAATTCCTTCAGATGAGTGTTTATTTAGAAGTGTAGATAAGCTGTAGGGCTGTATACCTGATCCGGAAGAGATCCTGCTTCAGCCACGATGAGCACAATGATGTTCCCCACAGCGACGGTCAACAGCCAACCAGCCTGCAGGACCGACTTCATGTTGCTCGGAGCCTACAAGGTGCAGTAATAACCAAATGATGACATGCAATAAAACAATACTGATCAAATCTCTCTGAATGTGCTGCTTGTCCACACTACTTCTTTAAAATGAGCTGAATCAATTCAATTCTTGAGTTTATTTGAGACAAATTGTTTTATGCTCAATCTACTAATATTTGTAAAAGTAAATTGATTTGTTTTGGGTCAACATGAAGGAATTGTGCAGAAGGCAGCATTTTTAACAGTGAATCCATACCTGTGAATAGGAGAAGTCGAGGCCGGTGACCGAGTACACCACTTCACCACAGGTCAAAAGGAAGTATTGAATGACCTGCCAGGCCATGTGGATCCTATTGGGCTCCATGTCCTGCACTGCTTCAAAGCTCTCGCTGCACTGCACACATTCACACACACTAGGTTTGATAACTAGCCACAGTGTTTAGCAAACTGACTCAGGGTGCTTTCACACCTACACTTTTGTTTCGGAACCTGTAAATCTCCTGGTAATCTTGCGTCTCCCTCCCGGTCCTCAAATACGTTGCGCACCCTTCTCACCCCTCCCCAACGCATCTCTCCTCGCTCTTCAGACATGTCGCGCGCACCTTGTCAAACACCACCAAACCACCACCTCCCCTGACAGCTGAGCGAGACTGTGCAAAATAAACCCTGACACTCTGATCAATGAGAGGAGAGTTTAATCACACGTGACTTGTTTAAGCTCTTTTGGTCTGATTAGAAATTGCAGTGTGAAAGCGAACCGCACCAAGAGCAAAGAGCAACAATGTAACAATTTTAATCCCTGTTTCGGAACAACTGAATCGATTCACAGGTGTGAAAGCACCTTCAGTCTCCAGACTAAAAATCTGTTAGACTACTGACCAAATATTCCATTTATATTAGTTGAAGAACAGCATAGATGAGCTCTCTAATTTCATCTAAAATATCTTAATTTTTCTTACGAAGATGAACGAAGGTCTCAGGGGATTGGAACAAAATGAGGTTGCGAAATTAATGAAGCGATTTTCATTTTTAGGTGAATTAACCCTTCAGTTACATGCAGGGTTTCCGCAGGGGTCTTAAAAAGTCTAAAATTTAAAATATTGAATTTAAGGCCTTAAAAAATCTTAAATTCACTGTTCTAGGTCTTAAATATTTTTGCACAGGTCTTATTTTTCCGATGTCCATGTAACGCTACATCTAATGCTCATTTAAATTGTTTTTTCTTGTTGTTGCTTGGTTTTCGAGGTGTTGTAGTTCTTTATTTCACTAGTCCAATTGTAATTTGCGGTATTACAGCTACAAATAAGACCGACATGCCCTATACGGACAATAGCCAATCAGTTTTCTGTTATTCAACTCAATTGTGTAATAATAAATTATAAAAATAATTAAAAACAATTATCTTGAATGATATTAATGATATGACCTAGTTCCAGAAGCTTTCTACTTCTCTGTTTATTCGTCTGATTTTACTGTCTATTTCTTCTGACTGCCCCCTGTCATTTAAAGGGCACAGTTTATGATTTAATATTAGTATTATGGTTCTTCTGAGTGTGCCAGTTTAGGTTCAGTTCAACACAGTTCAGATGTTTTTATAATAATTTGTTAAAAAGTGTCATTTTGGGGGCGTTTACACAGCTCGCTGTTTTAGGGGCGTGTTGTTTTACATGAAAATTAGTTTCAGCTTCCCGCCCAACGTAACAAGGGGACGGAGCCTAGAGCTCCCCCGCTCTGTGTTTGCAGCAGACAGAGAGAGAAGCCACAAGAGTGAGAGGACCAGCATTCAGCTGTACATGTACGACTCGGTCAAGACTTGAAGCGCCGTTGTATGTACCCTGATAGAAACCTATGTAACACCTAGTTAAGATCACAAGGAGCATCTGTGTTCACGAGAAATGCAAACGGCTGAAGTTTAAGGTAGACGCAATGAAAAGTACACGTTTGCAAACCTACTTAAAGGTACAACCAATAATTCCGATTAGAGCGATAATGTGGAGAATATTGATCTTGTGTTGTGCCCAATAAGACTTATATCTAAAAAATAGAGCAAGGGTGTTCCTTTAGTGATATCGCTTTGACTCACACGCTGAAAATGGCGGACGGGAATCAACAAACTGAGGACATGATGATGCACCTGTCAATCAATATTGGTGGGCGAGGGGACCGCACTCCTACGTCAAGTTGCGGTCGCTCTAAAAAACGCTCCAATTGGTCCACCGTTTTTATGTTGTTAAACTGAAAAAAAAAGGTATAAAAGCCTTGTCTGTTTCGTGAGGTGCGCGATGTGGTGCCACGCGAAAGTTTAAATCAGCCTCAAGATGTTTGTTTGTTTTTTCTGTAGTTCGCGAGTGCATCTAACCTGTCTTTAGTACTGTTCAATTTGAATACATTTATTTTACCACTAATTTTGTGATTTTGCATTTTCTCTTTATGTGTGTGCGTTTTTGATATTGCGATACAGGTCTTAAATTTAATACTTGATGGTCTTAAAAAGGTCTTAAAAGTCTTAAATTTGACATTATGATATCTGCAGAAACCCTGTATATGAAGATTATGTCATCCTATAGCCCTCTAGTGGACAACCCTGGTCATGGACCAGTTGTTTAGGTGATAAACCACCACAAAATATACATTTCTGTCCATTTATTCATCTTCATAACATTCCAAACCAGCATGATTTACTTTTTGAGCAGCATGCAGAAGATTAAGAAAGTATAATATTTTGGGCCTATTTCTATGTAATGCGTGGCTGTTTAGACTTACTGTTTGTCCGAAGGCGAAGGTGCTGGGGATCAGGACTGTGTAAGTGCTTCCAAAGCCCAGCTGCATAATGTAGTGGCACTTCCCGTCGCCCCCGTCAAAAATTGTAAAGTTGACTCTGGGAAGAAGAGGCATCAAATCAGTGTAGAAAAGCAGCCAAGCAACAAGTTTGCTCTGTATTTTTATCTCTATAAACAGTTAACATGTCCAGTCAAGCCTGAAAGTATTCATATCTCTGGCTAATTCTGGTTTAAAGTTACTTTTATTCAACCAGCAATTTATTTTATTAATATTTCTTTGCCCAGAAATTACGCAGGCTTCTCCCAAAAGATAAGCCCATTTACACGAGGCATCATTGTGAAATAAATATTTCATTAAGTAACTTTTAATCAGAATTTGCCAGGGGGGGGCGAAGAAAGCGTTCTTGCAGGACTCCCAGAGTTCATCTATTTTGGATTCATCTTAAATGCCTCCTCCATCTTACCTCAGACATGCTCAATAATGGTCATGTCTGGTGACTGGACCGGCCATTAGTTAATGATAATAACATTTTTTTCATGTATAAGTAAATGTTGAGCTAGGATTCATAAATGCTGTACATATATTATTAATTAAATACATTAACTAAATATGCATTAGGAAACTTAATTGTAATGTAAAGTGTGACTGATTTTCTGAACATTTTGAAATGTAAAATGTATCTAAAATGACAGAATCAGCCATGTATTTGTAATCAGACAAAACGACACATACTTGCCATGGGGAACCAATAAGTAAACTGATGCATCCAGGGGATCCGCGTGCACATTATCAGACTTCACTGACACATTCAGCCGATTCTCCCAGCCATTCACAAACCTGAAACACATGTCGGCTTTCAGTCAATTTGATTTAGGCGGCCAAACATCCGACACAATTTTAAAATGATATATACAGTACATAAAAAGAAGAAGTGAGAAATGAATCAAACCTAATGGCATTCAGGCCTTGCTCTGGTTTCTCAGTAAGGTCATCGAGCTGTGAATGGACACCAATAGTTGATTAGAACACATAAACATCAAAATGGAAGTAAATATTAGGTATTAAAGCTGCAGTTGGTGAGTTTTGCCTCCTTATCATCATACATCATCTTTAAATGGGTTGTGTAATGCCGTCGCTTCTCAACTTGCATTAATTTATTCACAATCACAGATTCTTTGTCTAGAACAGGGGTGTCAAACTCTGTCCTGGAGAGTTAAGCTCCAACCCTAATCAAACACACCTGAACCAGCTGATCAAGCTCTTACTAGATTTACCAGAAACCTCCTGGCAGGTGTGTTGAGGTAAGTTGGAGCTTAAATCAGCTGGGGGTTTGGGCACCCATGGTCTAGAAAGTTTGACCCAAATGGTAACACTTTACTTAAAGGGGTGTTGTCTGTCATGACACCTTTATAATCATGACATGGCACATCATGAATATGAAGGTGTCATGACAGACTTATGAAAGATTATAAAAGATTATTATCTCAGTTATGTAATTTTAGGTGCAAATATGTTATATTTGGAGGTTTATTTGTTATGATGTC
The DNA here is from genome assembly GCF_052040795.2 of Danio rerio. NCBI lineage: Eukaryota > Metazoa > Chordata > Actinopteri > Cypriniformes > Danionidae > Danio > Danio rerio. Next base: position 13,455,501 of record NC_141026.1, read on the forward strand.
TAGACATAACCCCATCATAACATAACATCATAACCTCTTTCTCTGTATCATGACAGCAAGACATTAGATACAATGTAAAATGTCATAAAACTGTCATAAACATGAATGTTTTTCTGCTCACTGTTCTCAGAGCAACACAATTAATTTGTCAGTAAATATTTTGTCAAATAATTTAATAACAGCATAATTTTAACACATTTTCATGTCAAATTCAATTTGTATCAGTGCTGTCGAGGTCAAGAAAAATATTACTGATGGTGTTACTGATTATGAAATTTAAGACAATAGACCCTTTTCACATGACGTCACGCTGTGCTCGTTTTCACTCCACGCTGTGTATCATTACTTCCACCTACAAAGATCTCCCCATAGAGAACTCAAACAGCTGAATATCCACTACAGATGATGACTACGGCTGTTTTCTGTTGTCTGCATTCAACATGAGATGTCTGACCAAAAAGAAGAACAGAACATCCAGATTTCCGCTTTAACCAAGAAAATGGGACTTTAAACAAGTGTATTGTGTTGTGTTGCTGTCATTACTGCAGATGCAGTTCATCTGTACTCGTCAGCATTTGTCAAATAAAGATTTCAGATGTCAAATTAATTAATTATTTTATTGTGTCCTGAAGATTAAGGAACGAATAAAACTCTGATTGTTTTACTGTGGTTGTTTACAGTGGACACATTTATATTATTCACATTCTACTGCTCAGTTCTCTGACATTTTTCCTATAGGTATTTTATTCATGAACATAAAACATTTATGTCTATTTAATATTTAAATAAAATGAAATAGAATCATAAAACAATTATCTTAATAATAAAGCAAAATCATCATAAAAATATACAGTTGCAAAAACAATACCAAGAAGACAACATTTTAATTCAGTATCATTGATAAACAATGGCGTATTCCTATTCTTAATAACTTAACAATCGTTTTCAAACTCAGAAAGCAGTTCAGCATTGGAAGAGAAACATTTGGCCACATGCCCAGTACTGCAATAGTCTTAAGTCAGATTGAGCAATGTTAATATTTCCATTTGTAAATTTTTCAGAGAAGTCTCCAAGTCTTCCATTCATTCAAAGGTAAACCGGAACTAAAAACACACTGCATTGTAGATAAGGAGAAGAGAAGTGACGTCATTGTGAAAAGGGTCTATTATAATGGGCTTAAGACAATCATGTTTATGACAGATTTATGACAAGTTATTTGTCGCGTTGTCACCATGAAGACACTGACAGGTCTTGGTAATATCAAGTTGTCCTAAAGACAAGACGGTAGTGACGTATTTGGCTATGTCAAAGATCTCTGCCTTTTGCAGTTGTTATAAGCATGCATATAATCACTTTCATATTCATGACTTGTCACGTCAAGTTTGTTTTACGAACACTCATTGTTACTAATGCATGACTGTGTATTGAGTATATATAAGCAGTATCTGTAGATTTCAATATTCATAGCACTTGAACATGGTTGCACTTTATTTTACAGTCCTGTCCTGCATGTACAATGAACCACCAACTATTCCAGCATGTTTTACGCAGTGGATGCCTTTCCAGCCACAACCCAGCACTCGAAAACACCCATACACTCTCACATCCACACTCTCATACAACACTATCAAATTTGTATATTCAATTTCACCTATAGCGCATGTTTTTGGATTGTGGGGGGAAACCCGAGCACCTGGAGGAAACCCACGCGAACATGAGGAGAACATGCAAACTCCACACAGAAATGCCAAATGACCCAGCTGGGACTTAAACCAGTGACCTTCTTGCTGTGAGGCGACAGAGCTAACCACTGAGCCACCATATCGGCAAAAATTTTATTTTAACCCAGAAAATACGCTTATTTTCCTTAGATCTGGTTCTCTTTGAAATATGAACCTTGATGTGAAACAATGCAATATAAATTGTGACCAGCTCATATTTCCAGTGAAAACCTGTATATGAAATATACATATATAAAACATACTGTATATGTACCAAAAACAATATTAAAAGCCAACTGTTTCGAATGGGACTAACAAAAGGAGATTTTGGATCATTTTTAACCAAAAAGGTTTACAGACCGCAGCTTTAAGGAAATACAAAGACTTCAAAATCTTACCGTATTTCTCATTCCAGCAGCATTCATTAAAACTGTGTGCCTGGTGCCGGTCTTTAAAAAGGCTGTATCATTGACTCCTCCAGCAGAGATGGTCACATTCTCCTTGTCCAGGGTCAAGTATTCACTTGAGGCCTGGAGAAACACAATATAATACCATTTGTTAGATGTTTGCATATACGTTTATGTCCTGGGGTTGATGTTTTTTTTTTCTGAAATCAAACAGGGGTACGTTTCCCAAAACCATCCAACTAAGGTTGCAAGTTCCGTTGTTACAAACATAGTTTGTTGATTTGATGTTTCCCAAATCCGTTGCTCCAACGAACATTCACAAACTGCGTCGCAAACTTGAACAAACAACTACACCTCTGAAGCTGTAGTTAGAAACATAGTTCCTGGCTGTGTTCTATTCCGACTTACCCCCCCTATGCCCTATTCATTTAGAACATTCTAACATTCAAATTTGGAATGATTAAAAATATAAAAGCATTAAGGTCATTTCTCTTAGGTGTAATTTGCTTTTAAACTATTTTTACAGTTCAGTTTTAGCGATCTTCATGTCTACAATTGTGCTCCCTTCGCAGTGCACTTTGAAAACATTCATATCATTTTGAACACAGCCGTGGCTCATGGCGAAAGCTATAGGCGACCTGTTATTTAAGAGCGGAATTACTCTACGTCTCCAAAGCTTGTGAAAACAAAAAGCATACGTTAATTCTTTTAATTTATAGTAGGTTATTAATTAAGTATCTGTACTGTATATGACATGAGCCTGCTGGTTAGAACTTTCTGCAGTGGTTTACATTTTTCAAGTTGTAAAAGTAGACTTTTCAAAAAATAAAAAATAAGTAAACAATATCCTACTTAATAATAATAAATATAATCATCATCATCATCAATATTATTTATATTATTATCAAAGTATTATATTTTCATGTCTAATAAATAATAAATATTACATTTCATTTTATAATAAATCGCCTCATTATTTATTTATTTACTTACATGATTTATATATGAGATAAGAATATGTGTTAGCTTTTGTAAGTGATTTTATGTTTTAGAATAGAATATGTAATGCTTAACTTCTCAATAATATTAGTAAAGCAAACATAGGCCCTATGTGCCATTTACATATATTTCAGTTAATATGGAAAGTGAGTGCATGTTTTTACCAAATCTAATATTGGAATTTAATTGAAATGCGTGTGCGTGTGAAACAATATAATTTGCACAAAGAAACTATGAGGTTCTTCTCTAAAGAAGTTGTTACTCCACGATGTTTAGAGCATCATTATGGGCGTTTTATTTTATAACTAACGTGATTAAAGCGATGGATCCACGACAGAGAAACTACGGGGCTTGGGAAACACTTGTCACTACTTACTGTAGTTATTTTCCAAAACCATGCATCATACTATGATAGTTCAGCCGCAAGTTACGTCGTTGTTTAGGAAACGCACCCCAGACTAAGACGTTTTCTCTTGATATATAGACAATAATAATAATAAAAAAATTGGGATCAGTCAGAATCATTTAGTGTTTTATTGCAACATAATGCTATAGAAATATACTGCTTACCAAGACGTCATATATATATATTATCAAAAAATATAGCAAAACTCTAATTTTGTAATATTTTAAAACAACTGCTTTTTTTATTTTAACATATTTAATAATGTCATTTATTCCTGCAATGGTAAAAGCAAATGTTTTCAGTGTCACATGATCCTCGGAAATCACTTTAATATTCTGATTTGTCATGAATTTGAATGCTTGTTTAATATGAACTGTTTAAAGTTTTATCTTAACCACTTAACATTCATAATACATCATTTAAGAGATAGTGGAAATGAAATTACTAGAGTATTAGAGTTTTCTAAAAGTCCATGCTATCAAAAATGCCCATGGAGCCACACATAAACTCAACCCAGGCTCATATTCAAAACATACCGCTATATACATTTCTGGAGCACCAAATATGTCCCAGGAGGTAAGTTTTTAGCAGTTTTTGTTTTCGCAAATTCACCAGAGGCCGCTGTGTATGCTTTTTGAGATCTCAAATTTCTCTCGCGACTGCCATTCCCACCTCCTGTTCTTGTGTAAATCCACCAGAGGCCGCTGTCAACTGAATGACCGACTTACTGACTAACCAACTGATTGATCCACGTTCCTCCTTCCCTAAACATAACCAATAGTGTTTTCAAAAGCACTGATTGATCTGCCAACCCTAAACCCAACCAACAGTTTTAAAAAGCAATCCAGAAAAAGAAAAACCCTCGCCTAATTTTTACTCAGGTAAAAATCTACATTCTCACCCAGTTATTTACTTGTTTATTTTATTTCTTGGCTTCTGTTTTTGTTTTACCCGCTTTCTGGAACCATTCTTCACAACCCAGGCTCATTCTGGAAACGTAGCCCTGCGGATGATTCTGGAGACCGCGAAATACATCCAGGGAGGTACGTATTTGTGCAGTTTTTGTTTTCGCAAATCCTCGAGCGCCGTTGCCACCCTTGTTGTTCTTGCGTAAAGCCACCGCAGGCCGCTGTCGATCGACCGTCTGTCCGACTGACTGAACGACAAAGCAATTAACTGGGCGGCCGGCAATCTGCCGACCCACCCTCCTCTTCCTAATTCCCTAAACTCAAGAAAAAGCTCTCGTCTGATTTTGATCGCGTTTTCGGATTTCACCACATTCTCCCACCATTATGAACTCATTCTCTTTATTTTTTGGATTCTGTTTTTTGTCTTACCTGATTTCTGGAAGCGCTCTTCCCCGGACTCTAACCCGGTCATCGCCTTGGCTGGCTCCCCTCTGGGCCTCCGCTCCACCGACGTAACACGACGAGTTAACCGGACAAACTGGTTCCGGTGGTAAAGCCATCAGCCGGCATGCGCGAAGTGGAGCGTCATCACACCACCCCGTAGCGTTCGCTTGAAAAAATTAAATGCAGCCATACGTACCTCTGGCCACGTAAATTGCGGTCTCCAGAAACCTCCGCGGGGCTAGGGTTGATTCTTCACAAGACTTGAACCCCGTCGTACATGGCTAGCTACCAAACAAACTAACAGTGGGAAAGCCGTCCATACAGAGGTAAGCAGTCAGCTGGTAACCACGAAAAGGAACGGCATCACATTGCCCCGTAGCATTTGTTTTAAGGACGAAATGCAGCCCTACGTACTTCTGGCTACATAATTCGCGATCTTTAGAAATGTATATAGGATTACATTTTCTGGATGAGCCTGTGTTGTATAAACTAATTTCTGACATTATTTAAACTAAATTAGTTTTTGTCTCTTTTGAACAATGATGTTCCATTGTACACATATACTGTATTAACATTTGTGAACTTACATTGAATCCAGGAACCATGAATTGATCTTGTCCCTCCACCACAACAGGCAATGATGTGCTCTCAACGTTCAGGAACTTCAACTGGGTTTGAGAGGTTGATGGGAACTTAGGCATCGTTTCCTGTTGGACACAAGACAGACATGTCAGAAATCCAGTTTATCCTCTCAGCATTCCAATTGAGACAACGAATTATGACGCCACTTTATAGGCCAATCAGGTTTCAGGAAGCATCACACTGCTTTTCTTGATAAAATCCTCATTCACCATAGCATTTTTTCCATAGGCCTTTAGATTATTGCAAATAACTAGTTCTTGAACAATTTTTCCATTAAGATCATCTGCATAAATCAATGAAGCTTTCGTTATATTTGAATCCTAAATACAGGTGCAAGCACTAAAAAGCTAAGCTTTAGGCTATAAACAGACCACCACCATGCTCCCAATTACATCTCCAGTTTATTTTGGATACATAGTCCATAATAAGGATTGACACTGTAGATGTATTTTTAATCCATACTACAGGGTGGGCCATTTATATGGATATACATCAATAAAATGGGAATGGTTGGTGATATTAATGTCCTGTTTGTGGCACATTATTATATGTGAGGGGGAAAATTTTCAAGTTGAGTGGTGACCATGGTGGCCTTTTTGAAGTCGGCCATCTTGGATCCAACTTTTATTTTTTCAATAGGAAGAGGGTCATGTGACACATCAAACTTATTGGGAATTTCACAAGAAAAGCAATAGTGTGCTTGGTTTAAACATATCATCATCTTTCATCAGTTATTTACAAGTTTCTGACCACTTATAAAATTTGTTCAATGTGCTGCCCTTTGTGTTGGATTGTCAATGCAACCCTCTTCTCCCACTCTTCATACACTGATAGCAACACCGCAGGAGAAATGCCAGCACAGGCTTCCAGTATCCGTAGTTTCAGGTGCTGCACATCTTGTATCTTCACACCATAGACAACAAAGATAGTGGGGCCATTCTTCATCAATGGAAACCTCAAGGCCACTGGATATTTGAAATTGATGATGTGTTTCTCTCTTTATGCACTGAAGCTGACACATTCCCTGAGTTTTTGCATCAAGATGGTGCACCACCACATTATGGGTGTCAGGTCCGAGCATTCCTAGATGAACAGTTTCCTTAAAAAAGTGGATTGGTCGTCGTGGACCAGTAAAATGGCCCCTAAGGTTTCCCGATCTGACCCCCTTAGACTTTTATATTTGGGGTCATCTGAAGGCAATTGTCCATGATGTAAAGATACAAGATGTGCAGCACCTGAAACTATGGATACTGAAATCCTTTGACGGCATTTCTCCTGTGGTGTTGCTATCAGTGTGTGAAGAGTGGGAGAAGAGGATAGCATTGACAATCCAACACAATGGGCAGCACATTGAACACGTTTTATAACTGCTTCGAAACTTGTAAATATCTCATGAAAGAATAAAGTTGTGTTAAAACCAAGCAAACCATTGTTTTTCTTGTGAAATTCCCAATAAGTTTAATGTGTCAAATGACCCACTTCCTATTAAAAAAAAACAAAAGTTGGATCCAAGATGGCCGACTTCAAAATGGCCACCATGGTCACCACCCATCTTGAAAAGTTTGCCCCCTCAAATATACTAATATGCCACAAACAGTATGTTAATATCACCAACCATTAACAATTTATTAAGGTTGTTATTTACAATCAAGCCCAAAATTATTAAAATCCTTATAAAATTCTGACTTAAAAGTTTTTTTTTTGTTCAGATGTCAATAAAAGCTGGGAAATATTTCTTTCTACAATGATGCACATCATCTTTGGGAGTTTTGGGAGAAGCTTGTGTCATTTCCAATCAACAACAACAATAAAAACTTGCTGGTTGAATAAAATTAGCTTTAAGTCAGGGGTATGATTCATTTCAGGCGTGACTCAATATGAGTACAAGATCCCGATTATTTAATGTCTCAGAATACGCCTGTAGTCCCATATAGCAACTTACTAGCAGCAACTGTATTTTTTAAGAAAACTAAAAGCTTAAAAAACCTTGAGGAGAGTGTAACTGGTGTGTTTTATGATGCAGAATAAAGCATAAAAGTATCTTTTGTTTGAGCTTAATGCAGGCCTTATTTGATCGATTTAACTAAAATTCATTTTAAAAACTCATTGACTCTAAGACAATAGAACTGGAAGTGCTAAAATGCTAACTCGCTTGTGGGTTTTTGCATACAAATAGGGTATATGCGAAAGTATGCAGAAGGACTTTCAATTTGTCGGTAACCTGTGTTAAGCGCTTCCGGTGAACTGTATGTCATTACAAAATCGGCGCATTTAAGGTCTGTTTTCTTTAAAAATCAGTGATCTCCACTAGCTGAGTGACATCTGATATAAAGTGGGTCTCAGATTGTACAAGAAGCACTGCATTAAATTACATTTCCCCCATGTCTTTTAAATATGAACATTTATTTTACCCCAGTATATTCATTGGATCTTCTGCATAAAGGCTGATTTATACTTCTGCGTCAAACGCACGCGTATGGTACGGCGTTGACGCATAGCCCTTCGCTGTGGCCGTCAGCGTTGCTGACGTGCACCTACCAAAAAATCTAAATACACGTCGCAACAATGTGTAGCGCAAGTTCTGTGATTGGTCGGCTTGGTAGCGCTGACGAGTCTGGGCGTGATTGTTTACAAGTGTATAGTCCCGTGAAGGAGCTCCGGATGGAAAGTTTTGTTTTGTGTTTACCTCATAGTTAAAGCTGTTGAACGTCCGCCGGTTTCTGCCTCAAAATGAGCGAGTTTAAGCCACTAGTACATTCAGGAAGTGTTCAGGAAAAGTAAAAACAGCAGCGAAGAAACTCGACACAGAGGAACATTAACACCTCACTGCCAACTAGCGTTTCGGAATTGTGATGCAGACCAACAGAGACAGCGCGCAGAAGTATAACGCCCCATTCACACGGGGCGTCAGTGTCAACGCTTCCCATTCACTTTGAATGGGTGACGTCAGGCGTTGCCGAACTGCATTGTGGATCCATCAGTGCCGCTTCAGAGGCGTTGCTCGCTGCAGAAGTTGGGACTAGCTCAACTTTTCAAGCGCTGACGGAAGCGTCAGCCAATCAGATCGCTGTATGCAAATACACCATCTAGACAGTGGCCTTTTGCTGACTGAATTTCATTGGCTGATGCTTCTATGACGATCGTTTCAGCCTCAACTTCAGACACGCCATCAGTCAAGCGTTGACGCTGAAGCCCCGTGTGAATGGGGCGTAAATGCACAGCTATGGGCGTTGCATGCGCCGTGGGTTACGCCAGTCACTTGACACAGAAATATAAACCAGGCTTTAGCCTACCGATCCTGACGGACGCGTGCGAGTAAATGACTTTTTGTCTTGTTTTTAGCTTAAGTTTTAAGCAACTAAAAGGATGCCAAAGTCTATTGAACTGATTGTATTGTAATTACATTACAACACTGATGCTGTAAAAGGAACCGCATAAAATAGAAAAAAGTCAAATTAACCAAAGTTTAATAGTATGGGAAGAAACAATAGCTCTCCATATACCCCACTGACATTCCTAGTTCCTCCACACTATTTAGAGGAAATATCCGTCAACAGCACCATTCATTTTTTCTCTTTGAGAAAATACTTTTAATATGAAAATTATCCAATGATAGAAAAGTCTTTAAAATATTAAAAAAAATAAAACGAAGATGTGATTTCAGCAGGGGTTGTCCTTAATAAATGGACGTAGGTGAACATATTTAGACCTGTTGTAAATACTGTTTAGTTTTCAGACCGTCTGATAAAAACAACACAAAGTATGGAGCCTCTTAATTGGGACCCACTTACAGTTCCATTATGACCCAAAAATACCAAAATCACAATTTACTATTTATTCACTTTCCTTTGGCTTAGACCCTTAATTATTAGGGGTTGCCACAGCGGAATGAACCACCAACTATTCCAGCATATGTTTTACGCAGCGGATGCCATTCCAGCCGCAACCCAGTGCTGGGAAACACACATACACCCTCGCAATTACACACACACACACACACACTACTTTCCAATTTACTCATACCAATTTAGTTTACAATTTAAAAGCAAAAAAGCAGCAAAATATCAGCTGGGTTCGCATCATTTGTGCTACTCACGTCGATTTGAAGCTGCAAAAGAGCAGCAGCCACAAATGCTAAGGCTGCCAAAACCATACCGACAGTCATCTTCCGCAGGGGCCTGCAAAACAACAAACACATACAATCTCATTCACATGCCATCATTCAAAACCACAAAGGACACTTTAAAAGAAGCAGTTCACCCAAAAGTAACAAATCTGCCATCATTTACTCATCCTCCAACACAAACAAGATATTCTGAAGAATGTTGGGGAAAAACAGCCATTGAATGAATGTCAATGATTGTTTTTTCTCTATCATTCTTCAGAATATCTTGTTTGTGTTCAACAGAAGAAAGAAATTTATAAAAGTTTTAATTGAAAGCATTTTTAAGTGAAATGCCCTTTTAAGACCTGTTTCTCTTGCAGGACTTACGTGAAGTTAATGCGGCACAGCTTGATGAGGGGGTAAATTGCAGAGTCCATGATTGGCACCATAATCACAATCAGTATAGGGTTCACGATCTGCAGCAGAACACAAATGATGACATCATGACATGTGCATGAAGACAAATGCCCTTCATTTTCAATACCGGTCAAGAGGCTTTAAAAAAAACTGCAAAAAGCTGCATTTAGTGATCAGAAATACAGTGAAAACAGAAATACTGTGAAATATTATTACAATTTAAAGGGAAGTTTTCAGGCTTTTTATGTATTATACATTGAAATGAATGATTTTAATAAGGCACTTTTGCTCACCAATCTATTTAGTTATTAAAAATACAGTAAAAGAGTCATATTTGAATATAATATTCTATCTTGCAGTAAAATTTTATATTTATGTATATTTTAAAATGCAATTAATGTTTTTTAAAGAGATAGTTCACCTAAACATGAAAATGACCTCATCATGTACTTTCCCTTATAGTTTTTTTTTTTTCTGTTGAACACAAAAGAAAATATTTTGAAGAATGATAGTTCCTGGCACTAATAGGAACACAAATTACTATGGAAGTCAATGGTTGCTAGCTACCTACATTCCTCAAAACATCTTATTTTGTGTTCAACAGAAGAAGGAAACTCAAGTATAAGTAATATGTTTGGAACAAGTGAAGGTGTGAGTAAATGATGACAGAATTTTCAATTTTGGGTGAACTATGACTTCAAGTCAGTCTGTTTTGCTCACCAATGCTGTATTTAATGGTCTAAAATACAGTAAAACTGTAATATTTTGATATATTACTAATTTTCTATATAGATTTCAAAAAATGTTATTAAATAACATTAAAACTCTGACTTGGTGCTCAAAAAACATTTCTTGAAGTTTGAAAACATAAATAATAATAGAGATTAAACATTAAACAACACAAAACAAATTCAACATTATATAGTTACATTATCATCACATATCATTCAGATAATTACAACTGCTAAAGGGATAGTTCACCCAAAACTGAACATTTACTCACTATTTACTCTCCCTCAAGTGGTTCCAAACCTTTATGAGTTTTTTTCTTCTGCTAAACACGAAAGAAGATACAGTACTTTGAAGAAGGCAAAAAAAAAACTGTAGCCATTGACTTCCATAGTGTTAAAAACAAATACTAATGTCAGTGGTTTGGCTTTGGAAAAAGTGAAGAGGTGAGTACATGATAAAAGAAGGTAAATAGAACATATATTGAAGAATCCTGAAAACATTGACTTCCGTATTATTAAAACCAAATACTATAAAAGTCAATGGTTACAGGTTTCCATCATTCTTCAAAATATCTTTGTTTGTGTCTAAAAAAAAAAAAAAAAAAAATCAAGTGAAATGATGACAGAATTTTCAATTTTGGATGATCTATCACTTTAAGTTAGTCTGTTTTGCTCACCAATGCTGTGTTTAATAGTCTAAAATACAGTAAAACAGCAATAATTTCATTTATTTATAGTTTTCTGTTTTTTAAATATTTTAAAATCTAAATAAATTACATTAAAACTCTGACTTGGTGCTCAAGAAACATTTCTTGAAATTTGAAAACATAAATAATAGAAGATACTAAACATTAAACATCACTAAACACACATTTAACTTTATGGAAAATAAATAAAAAGAAAACTGCTAAAGGGATAGTTCCCCCCAAACTGAACATTTACATATTTCTTACTCTTCCTCAAGTGGTCCCAAACCTTTATGCCTTTCTTTCTTCTATTAAACACAAAAAAGGATATTTTGAAGAAAGTTAAAAACCTGTAACCATTAGCCGCATTTCCACTATCGGGTCAGTGCGAGCCAGGGCTTTAATCGGGCCGGGCCGGGCCAATAGCCCGGAAGGTTGAGAAATGAGGCTGAAATCATGTCATGTTTCCACTGTCAGGCTAGTAGCTCACAGCGCGTCACGCAAACACCGCCCCCAGAACGTCCCCGAATCAAACGTCACACAACCCGCCCACTTCAGCGGGAATGAGGACAGGCAGATAAAGCAGACCATAGAATCATTACGAAACGAAACCATTAAAATGAAGACAACCGAAACAAACAAATGACACGTTACTGTACAGCAGTACATGAAATCTCTATACGCACAGACCTGTGTATTTCCATTCATTACATTCATTGTTTACTCGCTGACCGACTGTTGGCATTGTGCATCGAGTGCTCTCGCCACTAACGCAGGGATCCAACACAGAGAGCGCAGCCATCCATAATATAAAGCCACAGAAATTCTCCTTTATAACTCGATATGGCATGTATTTTATAAAATCCTCGTTTTGATAGAAGTTGTGTTAAGTTTTCAGCACAGGAGCGAGTAGCCTAATAAAATATAGCCATATTTGTTGCGCTCAGCAGCTATTCACTAAAGCTCTTCATTTAATGTTTCATTTATAAATTTAACCACGTCATATAAAAACATAAACAGTTGTTTGAGGATATGGAACACATTTTGTGTTTGGACTTTCCCCCGATGCGTTTAAAGCAGTGAGCGCTGCGACCGAGTAACAGAAAAAAAGGTGTAGGCTAGATTCTGCTTTCACTCACCCAAATAATGCTCTGTTTGGCGATTTGATTAATATCATCGTATCCAAATACTTTATAAATATTTACTTATATAAATATTTACTTTATATAAATATTTCAAACCTTCTCCGGTGTTTAGTTTTTAGAAAATATCGAAAATCTTTTTTTAGAAAGGTCTTTGTAAAATGAAAGTTAGGCTATATGTGGCTTTAAAACGGTTTGATTTATGTATTGTATATAGGCTACCTACATTGTTATAGCTAGCTTTTGTTTATGTTATATTGGTTAATTTATTTAATGTGATTTTATATATATCCGATATTTGTAATTCTTTAAATTATATTTCAATATAGCTTAGGCTATTTTATCAAGATATGACAATATATTGTTTAAAGTCTACGAAAGTGGGCACGTAATTTGTTAAGTTTTATGTCTTTCTGTTGTATTTATATTGTGTATTATCTCTAAAATAAATAAAGAAAAAAGCATAACAGATATAACCGGCATAACAGAGCTGTGAAGGGAGCGCTCTTGCCCGGTCTCACACACATACAAATACAAATCTAAACGCACACAAAACAAACATTTTAAACTTGAAAAAAACTCTCGAAAAACTTTACTGTCTGCTGTGTCTTTAATATGGTGTAAAGATTATTATGCGTTATTGAGACATAAAGGAGGACGCAGCAAAAAAGTCACTATAAATTAAAACTACTTTATTATTTTATGCAGCAGCCTTACATTTAAAAGGGAAACATAAGGGTGATCATACGCAAAAAGACCCCAGACTATAAGGCTAGATGTTTTATTTCCCTTATTTTCCCTATATTTATTTGTTTGGCGCATGTACTCATGTGCGATCAGAAAACTGCCCGCCTCTCCTTTCACTCCGCCCCAAAGCCCCAGCTGGCCCTCCTTGGCCCAAGGTATTCGGCGGGCCGAAAAAGGCCGGCCGCTGGCCCCAAGAAAGCCCCGCTTTGGCCCGATTAGGCCCCGGAAGTGACAGTGGAAACCCCACTGGCCTTGGCTCGCCCTGGCTCGCTCGCTTTAGGCGCGATAGTGGAAACGCGGCTATTGACTTCCATAGTATTAAAAACAAATACCCTGCATGTCAATGGCTATAGGTTTCAATCATTTTTCAAAATATCTTAATTTGTGTCTAACAGAAAAAATAAACAACTCAAACAGATTTGGAACAAGTGAAGAGTGAGTGAAGGATGATGTTCAATTTTGAGTGAACTATATCTTTATTTATGCTGGAATGATACAAGTACAGACACACAAAACAAACGACAGCAAACAAATCAGCCCTACCTGCATCTGATCTGGCTGAATTACAAACCCTCCCTATGAGGAGAGAGAGAGAGAATATTAAGTAACACATAAATGGCACTATTACTAATATATGCAAATGTCAAAGCTAGTAAAAGAGTTTCTGAACGTACAAAGTTACCGTCCATGGTGGTGGCTTGAATAGTCCAACGGGAGCCCTGAAAAAAAACAACACAGCTCACATTCACCATCAGGCCTGAATGTTTGGTAGAAACACATATAGAGAATAGCATTTGAAGCATCACTAAAGTAGAACACTGACCTGCTGGTCAAATAAAGCCCAGAACATTGGCAGCGGGATGTAGAGGAACAGCACCTTCACCACCATCTTCACCTGTGCAATCAGCAGTTTCTGCAAACAGACAGACATTTAGATTGTTTCACATTATGCCAGTGTGTGTTTGCGAACACCTTCTTGTATTCTGAAGTGCATATCACAGGTTATATTTACATGTAACTCACATCATATTTCTCTTCTGCCCAGTCCATCCAGTGCTCTCTTTTTGGGTACTGTTTACCGCGATGTCTGAAACGGTTATTAAGCGCGAACTGCAGAAGAGAAAACAACAACAGTCATTTAATAAAAATTGGATGAGGCGTCCCCATGTTACTCGATGCTGAATACACTGCGCATTGAAAAAAAATGATGTTTCCTGTTTGTTCAAACTACTTGTGAGTTGAAACAAAACAATCGCTGAGGGGTATTTATTGTGACAACTTAATTTTTTATATGTATTATCCACCTAAAGTTAACTTAATTCCTTCAAATCAATTGCATGGAAATCAGTATTTTTTACAGTGTAACCAATGCAGGGTGTCACACAAATCCTTCATATTGTCACAACACAAATCGATTAAGTTAACTTAACCATTTTAAGTGGTCTGAACATAAAATAATTAAGTTGTCCCAAAACATTATCAGGAATTGTGTTGTTTCAGCTCATTTTAAATAAGTGGCAGCAAAGATCTCTTTTTTGAGCAAACAACACAAGAAAACAGTTAAGGGCACCATCATAAGCCATTTACTACTTTAGAAAATATTTTCCATATTAAACAGATCAATTTCACAGTATTGTTTCTTAACTTTTTCCTTATTTTAGTTACTTTGAGTTTGGCAGGAATAAAAAAAAAATAGTGTTATTAAAATAGTGTTTCCCAACGATTTTTCTGAAGACACACCAACAGTACACATTTTCAACCTCTTCCTATTAAAAAGAATAGACTACAAAACCTGAGGTTAATGGGTGAAATTAGGGAGACATCCAAAATATATTCACCTTATTCTCAGCTGTTGAGTGGGCGCTGCCATTTGAATATTTTTGTCTCGCGACTTCCGGTCTCATTTACTTCCATTCATTTTTTGACGTTAACAACTGCTCGTTACGCTGCTTGATGTTGCAATTTAAAATTTTCTTATTATATTATGCTACTTGGTCTGTGTAGTCATGCAAACATTTGTTTGTTGAGCAAGTAGTTTGGCCATTTTCTGCCGTTTATTATTCCTAGTCATTTCTCCCATAGGTGACTAAATCGGAAGTTCTAAGACAATCGCGAAAACAGGCGCACTTCCGCATTTTAGAATAAGGTCAATACTGTTGGTGTGCCTACAGTAACATGGTTGGGAAACACTGCATTCAATTGCACTTGAAGCTGAATACTAGTATCTTGGAAAATATTATGTACTGCCACCATAGCAAAGATAAAAGAAATTAGTTTTTAAACTTATTGTTCAACCCTTGTGCACAGTTACTACCCTTTTGTTATGTTCAGGATGAAAACATCCACAGAATTAAACTGCTGTAAAAATGCATCAGATAATTTTTTTTCCCATTTGTTTTTGCATAAATCTGTTAATCAACCTCAGTCCTGATCAAAAAAATGTTTAGAAAATTACAGTAATTTTACTCTTTAATTGTCAAATTCATAAACAATGTCGCTGATTTGGTGAAAAAACACACAAAATGACGTATTTTCAATAAAAAAAGTAATTGTGGACTGTTTCATCACAGTCTTAGACATGTGAATAATTAGTAACAACATTGGCTTTGATGCATTGTTAGATTTTCCTTTTTTCTCTCTAATTTACTGTTGGTGATCATCATAACAACAATTGTTGGTGCATAAATATACAGTCTTTGTTTTATTTGCTCAATGTAGTTCTGAGAGCTGAGATGCTTATTTTGATTTTCTCAGACACATCGCGGTAAGAGTGTAAGGGCCACTCTCAAACACTCAAACACGCGTACATGCACTTTAATTTGCTGTTATACTCCATATAAAATCCAGAAAGTAAGCACAGGCCTATCTAAAGGGTTAATGGTGCCAATTGATAATCAACAGTAAAAATTACAAATTTGACTTCTTCCTAACAGGCAAAAAGATCAACAATCAAAAACGGTGTCTTGGTTTTGTAATCAAAACAATGTGGTTAAAATGGAAGACAATGGGGCAAAAATAGCCAGTAAATTAGAGAGGGGAAAAAACGAAAATTATTCAAAAACAATGCATCAAAGACAATGTTTTTCACATGTCCAAGATATATGGTAAAAATAATCCAGTCCACAATTACATTTTACATTGGTTTTAGTGATTTTTTTTCGAAAAATCAGTGACATCATGAATTATTGTGAATTTGGCAATTAAAAAGTTAAAATCCTGTAATTTAGCAGTTTTGATCAGGACTGACTAACAGATTTATGCAAAAAAAATAATGATACGATGCATTTTACAGCAGTTTAAGTGGATGTTTTCATCTTGAACATAACAAAAGGATAGTAAATTTGCCCAGAGTGTATCGTTGAGTTTTTTAAAACTCTAATCCTATTTTGACATATTTTGTGAAAATGCTTTGTCACCAAAAATCATTCTAGTAGCTGAAACAGAATAAGTTAAGGCCAAATTAAGACACAAATCACCCCAGAGTGAATAAAAACATCCCCAACAACACACAAGGGTGGAAAATCTCTAAAAAAAAAACCTCTTCTTCAGGGGAAATATGTCACTTTTTCAACTGTACATGAATTTTCATATCTGCAATCTCCCACTGATTTAATGTTTAGCTTCCACTGTGTAGTCTCTGACATCATTATCATAATGATATTTGTACATTACACTTTGATTGGAGGTAGTTGTAGGACCAGACATTTTCTTACAATCACATAAATTGCGCATTTATAAAGTGTGCTTCACACAGGTCAGTGGACTTGACAAACATCTTGTACAAAACTATTCTCTATCGCTAAAAAAAACACTTCCACCCCTACCTCTAGTATACAGTATGGGGTTCTATTTGTGCCAAAATTCCCATGCCCGCTTTCTGCTTTGTACTCCACATTTGTCTTTGTCTACTCTCATTGCCGCATGTTTAGTAATATCTGCATTGTTGACGTACATGTTGTCTATTGATGTCGTCTTAATCTGTCGTCCTGTCAGGTTATGTACTGTCATATTCTATGTGGTATTCTGTCATCTGATCTGTTGTCTATTCATCTTTACTGTCATCCTTACAGTTGTTTATGCTGTCTTCCCTATTGTCGTCTGTTCTTTCATCCTAACCGTCGTCTATGCTGTTGTTTATACTGTAATTCTTACTGTGGTCTATGCTGTTGTTTATACTGTCATGTTAAAAGGATGACGTGTACGTCAACAATGCTGAATTTCCTAAACATGCGGGCAATGAGAGTAGACAAAGACAAATGTAAAGTACAAAGCAGAATGCAGGCATGGAAATTTTGGCACAAATGGAACCCCATACTAGTATTTAATGCTCTGAGCACTAATGGTTCCTTTATATATTTAGATCTTCTTGTGTGTATTGCCTTTTCATTTTCATCTTCATCAATTATAAGTCACTTTTTGGACAAAAGTAAATGTAAATGTAGGATCTATTAAAGCAAAATGCAATGTACACTGTATAATTGTATCTCCAAGTAATATGTGATGTTGTTAGTTACTTACTCCAATGCAGTTAATGACTTGCAACAGGATGTTGCCCTTTGGAGACTCCATGATATACATTTTGTGTCCTATGACGAACACAACTGCAGACAGAAAACAAAGCAAAGCTCAGCATCATCGAGACTGCCATCGAGTGGTCAGAAGGAGCATTGCACACATCAAAATAAAAGCAAACTGCTGTAACTTACTGAGGGCAACCACCATGAGCGCTGCAGGAACGCCAAACGCCAGAGGATAACAGCTCTGCTTTGCGTAGATGCCACATTCCTGGGCTGAAGATCGTAATGAACACAAACAAACACAAGGTAGATTGTTCAAAAGAGTGTTTAGTTATAATCTCAACGGTGATGTGGTGATTGGAGCAGTTCTTACATCTCAGGATGGGTGTGATGAGAGTGGAGAGCAGACTGCCAGCATTGATGGACAGATAGAAGATGGAAAAGAAAGTGCTTCTCTGTTTTTCCTGGAATAGAATTTCATTTATGATTAATGTCACACCAAATATGATGTTTTTGTTTTCATTTTCTATTTAAAAATGAATAAAAAATGCAAGTAAAACAGAAATATTGTGATTATTTGTTTTTACAATAATAATTAGGTTTTTTTAGGTTATAAAATGTCATTTGACACAATTAGACATGCGATTAAAATGCAATTCAAGCAGTAATATTGTGTTTTTTAATTACAATTATAATAATGTTCATTTTTTGATAAGTTATAAAATGTAATTTGACACAATTAGACACATGAATATTATCATTATTAATCAAACAAATGTTCGGACGGGATGTTCTGCCAAATATTTTTTGCCATCATTTCTGAATTTTGTATACTAGAAAGGTTTAACTAGTGCTGCATGATATTGGAAAAATCCAACATTATGATAGTTTGTTTTTCTGATGTAAATATTGTAAAATATCGTACATAGAAAGTAACAAATTACAAGCAAATACAAAAAGGCAAAGATAAAAGTGAAATAAACAGTGTTTAACGGTTTTTGGGGCAGTCAAATATTGTTCGGGTACAGGATTTGAATAATCAACTGTAAAAAAAAAAAAAAAAAAACCTGCAAAAGTCTTTATTGTATAAATAATTCAATAAAATTATTTTTTATTAAAGTTACATTAAACATTTTATTAAAGTTATTGACAGTAACACTTTTTGTGCCTGAGTAAATTAACTCTTAAAAATGTGCAAATAAAAAACTTTCACTCCATTTTGGTTAAACTCTGCAATAACTACACAATTCTTATTTGTTCTGAACTGCTTCTCCTGGTCAACTTTAATGATAACTTAACATTGTACATAAACCAAAAAACTAACAAAAAGCGTTCAGGGGTAGCTCAAATATGTTGTCGGTGCTCTCTGGGTAAGGGATTCATCAAAACAAACAACAAAAATCAGTCCAAGGCACCGAAAAAGGTAAAAGAAAAATTAAAAAGCCTTTATTCTATATATACATGGCTAATCCTTTAAAAAAAACTATGCGTTTTAGCAAAGAACTGACTTCATCAGGGAAACAGTGACCAGGGGCTTTTTAAATTTTCCACATCTTTTGAGTGCCTTGGACTGATTTTTGTTGTTTGTTTTAACATTGTACATCTTGCGATGTGAATATTTTGGATTTGCACATTGCAATATCGATGCAGAAACAATATATTGTGCAGCCCTAGTTTTAAGTTAACCCACTGGTGGAAAAACGTTGGTAACACTTTATAACAAACTACACATGAACCATTTATTGAGCATTTGCAAATAGTGAATTCATTATCTGTTAAGCATTAACTCTACAGGGTGGGCAATTTATATGGATACACCTTAAAATGGGAATGGTTGGTGATACTAATGTCCTGTTTGTGGCACATTAGTATATGTAAGGGGGCTTGTAAATAACTCATGAAATAAAAAAAGTTACGTTTAAATCCAAGCACACCATTGTTTATCTTGTGAAATTCCCAATAAGTTTATTAAGGTGTATCCATATAAATGGCCCACCCTGTAGATTTTGTATAAGCAGATTATTACTGCAGCTACAAATGCTGTTTTCTTGACTTATAACCACCTTTATAATGTGCTTAATAATTGTACTTTCATATCTTGTTAATGATTCATTTTTGTATTACTAAATGAAGTATTGCATTATATACAAAGCAGTTATTTAAGAATAGTTGGTGTTTTTTTAAGATCATTTAGTATGAGTTACAGAACTACTCTTAAATAAAAATGGTTTATAAATGATGATACCTAATAGAATAATAAAAAAAAAAAACAAGATATGGAAGTACAATTTTTAAGCACATTATAAATGTGGTTGTAAGTCAAGAATAGAGCATTTGCAGCTGCAGTTATAAACTGCTTATTAACGTCTATTAATGTTAATGCTTAACAGATAATGAATTCACTAGATGCTAATGCTTAATAAATGATTCATGGAGTGTAGTTATCAGAAAGTGTTACCGCTTCAGCCATAACATTTTAACCTCTTGAATGACATGCAAAAAGAAAACCCCAGCCTCTACTCAGTATTCAGCTTCATTAGGAAGTGCATCAACATTCAGAAATAAAAGTCTCAGCAACTTCCAGTTCACGCTGACTTTAACTTTAAAAGTACAGTAATTTTAAATATGGTGGGCCTACTTGTGAATAACACTTTTCCTTTTTTACTAAAGTATATTTACCCTAACAGAAATCTCCACATAGCTCATAATATAGTATTCTGTATCAACACTTGACAACACATACGATACTTTGACCTCTAGTCTTTGACTGCAAATCAGTCCAGTATCAGTATTTGTTAATCTCAGACGCTCAGAATCAGAAACCTAACCTTGAACTGATAACAGCTGATTTACAGGCAATTATAGCCATACCTGTGATTTTTGACTTAGTAGCTGAGAATTAGTAAATCAGCTCACTGAGCTAAAGTCATTCAGAATAAAGTCTTTTGAAAATGTAAAACTATTCTAAGGGTGGTGTTATAGGAAAAGGACAGGATACACGGTATAAATCTGCGCAGGAAAAAGAATAATTATGTCTATGGAAACATAATGTGTGTGTGTGAGTGTGTGTGTCCACATGCCTGGTGATCTTCAAACTGATCTCCTCCAAATGCTGCCACACAGGGTTTAATTCCTCCTGTTCCCAAAGCAATCAAGATGAGCCCCAACATCGACAAGGATCTAAAATAAAAGAGAAGAAACTCTGATTGACTGTGATAAGGTCTTAATGGGCACTTGACAGTACTGAACAGCCATTTCACCAGAGTTGGCTCAAGTTACTCTTAAAAGTAGTTTTATACAATATTCATCCTATCTCAATCTTAAAAAAAGCAAAAATAACAACACATACATTCACATTACTTTCTTTACACTTTACTTTTCTTTTCTTTTTTCTAAGCAGCAAATTTAGTAAAAAAAAAAAAAAGAAGTTATAATGAGCAAGTGGTCCAGTAACTCACATGTGTAAGGTCTTGTTGTCAGGCTTGCCGTCTCTGTTAGCATCTGTGATGTCATGGATGGCACTGATAGCCATGATCACCTGACCAATGGTGTACACTATGGACAGATACACGATAGTCCTGTGGAATGAGGAGATGAAGATGAACATATGAATATCCGTCACAATCAGTCAGAATATCGACTAAAAATCAGATCTAATGTCAACATTCACTTTAAAAAAACTGGTTTCCACACAATCGATTGGGACAACATGAAGGAATTAAGCTCGCTTTGAAGTAGATTCAACATAAACTTATTAAGTTTTCAGCTTCAGCTTATTTTAAATAAATAGTCGGAACAAACAGCAACAGTGTTTGTCTTGTTTCTTAGTAAAAAGTTAAACGTAATACAGTTTGGATATTGTTGTTGCAACCCAGGCTCATTCTGAAAACGTAGTCTCGTGGACGTTTCTGGAGACTGGTGGTACGTATTTTTGCAGTTTTTGTTTTGTGGAATCCGAGAGAGGCCAATTTTTCGTATCTCAAATGTCTCTGGTGAGTGCCATTCACACCCGTGCTGTTCTTGCATAAACCCACCAGAGGCCGCTGTTGACCGACTAAATGACTTACTGGGTGACCGGCCAATTGACTGACCCATCCTCATCCTTCCCTAAACTCCAGCAATTTTACCGATTGACCCGCCCACCCACTTACTTTCCCTAAACGCAACCGACAGTTTACAAAAGCCATCCAGAAAAAGAAAAGCCCTTGTCTGATTTTTACGAATTTTTTAGATTTTACCACATTCTCACCCTGCTGTTTAAATTCAGTTTTTTGTATTCTGTTTTTGCCTTACCAGATTTCTGGAACCGCTGTTCACTGAACTCGAATCTGGTCATAATGGTCAACTTCTCTCTGCCTCTAAAGTCCGCTGACGTACACAATGAGCTAACTGTACAAACTGGTTGCAGCGGGAAAGCCCTCCACACGGTCAGCGCCAAAAGAAACAATGTCATACCACCCCGTAGCGTTTGCTTAAAAATTTAAATGCAGCCATATATACCTCAGGCTACATAATTTGTGGTCTCCAGAAACATCCGTGGGACTACATTTTCAGAATGAGCCTGTCAACGTTTTCCTGATATTAATCATGCTTTTCATATAGTAATCATACATTAAATCATATCTTGTTTAACCATGTAAAGCCCACTGTTGCAGAATTACATCACCTTCAACAATTCTAAAAAAACGTATCATCAAAATATCATCATATGGAAAATATAATATAAATATCATATATTTTATAAGAATAAGAATGGTGTTTTATTTATACGCAAATATATTTGTTAAACTGAATAACAATTAGAAAATATTATTTTCATTTACTCAAACATTTTTTGAAATATAAAGGCAGACACTTGTATTTAATGTTTGCCATTGATATAAATATATATGACATGACAGTTGAAGTCAGAATTATTATTAGGATTATTATATTATATATTAAGATTTTGTTTTTCTTTTTTAAAAATTTTCCAAATGATGTTTAACCGAGCAAGGAAATTTTCACAGTATGTTTAATAATATATTTTCTTCTGGAGAAAGTTTTATTACTTTTATTTCAGCTAAAATAAAAGCAGTTTTTAATTTTTTAAAACCCATTTTAAGGTCAAAATTATTAGCCCCTTTTCCTATATATTTTCCTGTAGTCTACAGAACAAACCATCGTTACCCTGCCTACTTAACCTAATTAACCTAGTTAAGCCTTTAAGTGTTACTTTAAGCTGTATAGAAGTGTCTTGAAAAATATTTAGTCAAATATTATTTACTGTCATCATGGCAAAGATAAAATAAATCAGTTATATGAGATGAGTTATTCAAACTACTATGTTTAGAAATGTGCTGAAAAAAAATCCTCTCCATTAAACAGAAATTGGGGGAAAAAATAAACAGGGGGGCTAATCATTCTGACTTCAACTGTACATATGACACAAAAATAATCTTGTCTCATTAAAATGAAAATGCTACACATTTTGTTGGATGTCAAAAATCAATAATAATAGCAGTTTTAAATGCAATAATATGCTTTGTAGATATTTTTGTTATTTAAATAAGACTTGTTATTTATGCCACAATGTGTTTTAAACAGTCTGATCTCATTTTACGTTTTGTCAGTTTAGTCGCAAATTCATGTCATTTTGAGTTCAGTGCGATTTTAAAAAGGAGGCGTGGCACCCAACCTGGCCCCTAAAACCCAACTGTAATTGGGTGATGAGCAAATACGAGTTAGATAGTATGACACGAGGCAGCACGGTGGCACAGTGGGTAGCACGATTGCCTCAAAACAAGATGGTCGCTGGGTCAGTTGGCGTTTCTGTGTGGAGTTTTCATGTTCTCCCCGTGTTGACGTGGGTTTCTCTGGGTGCTCCGGTTTACCCCACAAATCCAAAGACATGCGGTATAGGTGAATTGGGTGAGCTAAAGTTGACCATAGTGTATGAGTGTGAAGGAGTGTGTATGGATGTTTTCCAGTGATGGGTTGCGGCTGGAAGAGCATAAGTTGGCGGTTCATTCTGCTGTGGCAACCTCAGATTAATAAAGGGACAAAGCCGAAAAGAAAATGAATGAATGAATTAGCTTAGCCTACTTGATTTTAAAATCTGTTAACTGCTGATTTTACAAGAATTTAAAATAAAGTTTTTTTATTCTCATTTATTTGATCCAAATTAAATAAAAACAGCAATACTGTGACATGTTGCATTAATGTTTAAGAGTTTCTATTTTTGAAACGTACTGTATTCCTGTGACAGCAGCAATATTAGTATGCTGAACTGTTGTATTATAAACAGTACAGGACATTGTAAAATATCGTTAAGTACAGTATTATAAACAGTATAGTATGTCTTTATGTTATTTACAAGATTTTTATTTGGTTTTTATGCAGTATTCTTTGATATATGCAAATTTCAAAAGAACTGCATTTATGTGAAATAAAATGTTTGTCACTTTTATAATAGTTTTACTGTCGCTTTTGATTAATCCTCAAACAGAGAAAAAAAAGTATAAAAAAATGTCACTGATATAATTTTCTTAATATTTTAGGAAGAGATTCCCTTTACAAAGGAGTCAAGTTGAGTGTACTTAAAAGCGACTAGTAATCTGAATTGTCCACAGACTCACTTGAACTTTCCCAGCCACGAGTCTGCAATAATGGCTCCCATGATGGGTGTAAGGTAGCAGAGAGCCACAAACGTGTGGTAGATGGTGGTGGACAGGTCATCATCCCAACCAATGAAATACTTGAAGTACAGGACCAGCACCGCTGCACGACACAAACAGAACAAAAACACAAGAAGAATGAGAATAGAAAGAAATAGAAGAACTAATAAGAGATTAGTGTGAGAGTACACTGTAAAAAATTAGTTGATCAATTAGTTCTGGCAGCAAATGTTTTTAGATCACTGTAACTTATTAAACGGTAAAAGTTAATCATGTTCTAACGTAATTTTATTAGTTACGCAAACTGTTTAAAGTCAGTTTAACATAATATAAGTTCAATGGACTTTTAAAGTTAATTTGATTCAGCTTGAACATTTAAGGCAAGCAGGATTTTTTTTTACAGCGTATGAACAAGTCAAAATGTTTAGACTTACCTTTCATGCCATAGTAGGAGAATCGCTCACAGAACTCATTCACCACAATAAAAAATATACTGACAGGATATCCAAAGCAACTTGCCTATAATAAAGCAAAATGAAACATATAATTAATAAATACCTTTTATTTTGAATAATATTTTTCTGATATCATGTCCTAGGGAAAACCAGGTGTGTTTTACTATGTGATGACAATAATTTATAATGTTTTTATAAATTGACAATACAAATATTGTTGAATCAAGAACATACTGATAAGAAAAATGATCTATGGATTTATTATAGTAAAACAGTACTAAATGAAATAAGTTACACCTTAAAACCCAGCAGTCAACTTTATCAAATAAAAAAATGAGTGTAGTTAACTCAAAATTTATAGAAAGTTAATTCTACTCATTTGAAAAGAGTTTTAAACTCAGTGTTGAAGGTCATGAGTTAATTATATACCTCATCACTTCAACTTAAATGGAGTAAGTTCACAGTACTCATGTTTTCATTTTTTAATTCAAATGGTTTGTAGCAATCGGTTTCCTCCAACGGTTTGAGTTGCCTTACCTGATTGGGTTTAACAGTACTCAGTTGGTTTGAGTTCTCTTCATTTATTGGGTTTTACTGTGCTCAAATTACTTCATTTACTCAAATGGATTAAGTTCACAGTACTCATTAGGATTAGTTTTTGAACTTAAATGGTTTGGTAAATAGTTTGTTTCAATCGGTTTCCTGAAACGGTTTGAGTTACCTTAACTTATTGGGTATTACAGAGTAGTTTAACTTGTGATTTTTACTTTGACTTAATAAATAAGAGTTATGGCAACTCTTAAACTAATTATATTAAGCAGAACTCAAATCAAATGAGTTATGAATCAGTTAATTCTGTTTTATGTGTTGACTCTTATGCTAGAAACAAAACAAAACCATTTAAGTAGCTATATAGTTTTTTGGACTTAATTTGTTCTATTAACTGAACTTGAAATGTTTAAGTTACTAATACTGTAAATGATTTACAATATCAACACAAATAATATGTGTATATTACTCAAAATAAACAAATATATACGTATACACTACCAGTCAAACGTTTTAAAATACACTTATCCTGCTCATCGGGGCTGCATTTATTTAATCAAAAATACAGTACACGTTGTAAAATATAACTATATATATATATATTGTATATTTTATACTACATAAAATAACTGTTCACAACTAGTTCATAATTTAATTTAACAATTTATTCCAGTGATTTTAAAGATTAATTTTCAGCTTTATTACTCCAGTCTCCAAAGTCACTTCAGAAATTACTCTACTATTAATTATTATTGTTATTAATATTATTAAACCCTTATTATCGGTTTCATATGGTCTTAAATGGCTTACCGCAATCAGTTTCCTCAAACAGTTTGAGTTAACTTATGGGGTTTTACAGTGTATAGTAACTGTTTTATGGTATATTGAAAACCATTTGTATAACCACAGATTACTAAATGAATATCATAGTTACACTATGGATAATGCAATAAAGTATGATTAAGCTGTGGTAACTACATGCTCTTTTGTAGAATTACAGTACATTTTTGTAAGTATATACTGTTGAAGTCAGAATTATTAGCTCCCCTGAATTATTAGACCTCCTGTTTATTTTTTTTCCTCAATTTCCATTCAACAGAGAGATTTTTTCAACACATGGTTTGTATAGTCGAAAATGGTTCATAATAAATTAAAAACGGCATTTATTCTAGCCAAAATAAAACAAAATACTTTTTCTAGAAGAAAACAATATTACCAGACATACTGTGAAATTTTTCTTGCTTTGTATATACAGTTGAAGTCAGAATTATTAGCCCCCTGAATTATTAGCGCCCCTGTTTGTTTTTTCCCCCAATTTCTGTTTAATGGAGGGAAGATTGTTTAAGCACATTTCTAAGCATAATAGTTTTAAAAACCTATTTCTAATAACTGATTTATTTTATCTTTGCCATGATGACAGTAAATAAAATGTTACTTGATATTTTTCAAGACACTTCTATACAGCTTAAAGTGACATTTAAAGGCTTAACTAGGTTAATAAGGTGAACTAGGCAGGTTAGGGTAATTAGGCAAGTTATTCTATAACAATGGTTTGTTCTGTAGACTATTGAAAAACAAATTAGCTTGAAGGGCCTAATAATATTGTCCCAAAAATAGTTTTAAAAAAATTCAAAACTGCTTTTATTCTAGCCAAAATAAAACAAATAAGACTTTTTCTAGATGAAAAAATATTATCAGACATACTGTGAAAATTTCCTTGCTCTGTCAAACATCATTTGGGAAATATTAAAAAAAGAAAAAAAAATCAAAAGGGGGCTAATAATTCTGACTTCAACTGTATATATAAAAGCATCACTGATCAGTTTCTACAGGTCTCACCCTTTCCTTCTTCTGCTTGTGTCCCTCTTTGTCTGCAAAAGTAATACACACAAATCTTTATTCAACTCGAGTTAAGTCATTTTTCATCACTATGCCACATTAATACACAAACTTAGCAAACAACCCACACTTAGTCTCTCTTTACAATCAATTCACATGTACAAGCACAGAAGTTTACAGTCAAAATGATGATTATTTTGTTGCATTTGCTCAGGTGCCAATAAACATCATGTTTACTGACCTGCCATGGTGACTCCTCCGACTGAGACTGTTTTCTGGTCCACTGGTGATAATATCCTTTAATGTAGAGACACACTCACTCACACACACATACACACACACCAGCCAGGACAGACGTAGCTGTACTCTAAGGGAGACAGGCAACACTTATATAGACTTTGGACAATAAAATGTATCCTTGGACACCAATGGGTTCAGATGAGCTTGACGTCGATTTTTATGACAGCATTTGCAACTGTGATTAGTGTGACTGTGTGTTTGAATGTGTATGTGTGTGTGTGTGTGTACAGGTGGGAGGAGGTAATTGAGGAGCAGTTTAGTTATTTATGGCACACATATCGATTTATACAGCAAATCAAATGTCAGGAACTTTTAGCCTTGCAATAAGATACGGAAGTTAATGAGTAATTAATACAGTCGTTTTCTCAACATTCCAAAAAATTAAAATATATAATTTATAAAAAGTGCTAAACGCCTTTGTTTTACAATAAATAAATATACATATAAATAAATAAAGGAATGAATGACTCATATGTTTATGTTCAGTTATTTTACCTTAAAGGACAAGAAAAAATCATATTCTTTGCTATAAAAGTTAAAATACCAAACATACACACAGGAGGCTGAGAAAAACGCTCATTTTACAAGAAAATTTCAGATAGCACTTAAAAGTTTTTCCATCTATTATCTTCAAATAAAGTCACATGTTATTGTTATTTTTATTTACTTTACATTTATTTTAAATACTCTGTAGGCAATTTAAAGATTTACACCACCATTAGTGTTCATTTCACCAATGAAACAAGAAAGCAATTCTTAAGAAAGCAAAAAAGAAATGAACACTGATTATTATTAAGCACCCCTTGGCTTGCCTTTGAGGGTCTGGCAAGGTCTTCCTCAGGTTTTCTTTGTCTTTTCACACACCTTCACCAGGGTTATAAAGGCCGCACTTGCCCCGCTAAAGAAAATGGGCATCTGTATCATCAAGTGTATTGGTAATGGCTAGGGCCAGACAGAACCTGCTGATGTTTTTTTTTTTTTTTTTTTTTTTTGATACTTCTGTCAAGAATTTTGTAAATAATCTGTGGATTAAAGCGGAATGATTTTGGGAGAATGGTAACTAAAAAAAATTATGGTAACACTTCACAATAAGGTTCATTAGTTAATGCATTTGTCATTTGAATCATGAACAACACTTGTAAAGCATTTTTAATCATAATTGAACGTTTACTAATGCATTATTAACATCCAAGTCCAGGCTTGTTAACATTAGTTAATGCACCATGAGTTAACATGAACTAACAATGAACAACTGTATTTTCCTTAACTAACGTTAACTAACATGAACAAATATAGTAGTAAACGTATTGTTCATTGTTTGTTCCCGTTAGTAAATGCATTAATTAACATTAACTAATGAACCTTATTGTAAAGTGTGACCAAATTTATATATGAAATAAATAATAATACCTTTTTAACCTTAATTGAATGTTTTCAATGCAAATACAATTAGATCCACTTATTTGGTAAACAAAGCAAGTCTTTTATATAGCATTTACTAAAAGACAGAAATTATTACTTTAAAAACTGTACCGTAAATAAATCATATGAACATTTTTATTTTAGTCATTTATGGTAATTAAATTCATTTAAAAACTGAATAAAGATAAATGTACACACATTTACCCAGGTAAAATAAATAGACTCAATGATGGGCTTAAAATCTGCGGATTTCTGCGCACTCAGATTCCGTGTGGGTCTGGTAATTAATGTATTATCATGGCTTGTGCAGAGCATCTCTATTTTTGGGATGAAGCTGCACTTCTCAACCAAGAAGTTAAACTAGGCAGTGCTCACCTGCTCCAATGCATAAAGTGAAAAAAAAAAAAAACAGCATTATTTTCCATGCAACAACCCTTCCCTGACAGAACCTGAAGAACAACCTTTTGGAATTGGTGGTGGACTCGAGTATAAACTGTAATCAGTGGTGTTAGGCATTATAACTCAGGCCAGAGCTCCCACTGCGAGACAAGTTTTTGGCTTGAAATGGTGTTCTTCTTACCAAGAGGATCCTCAGAGATGTCTAATCAGTGTGATGTTTTCCTTCCTTCAAAGTTGAAGTGAAGACCCCCCTCCTCAAGGTGTAGGTTGGCTGCCATCAAGGCTCATCATGATGATGGTTTCCTAAGAGGGGTCAGGAGGTTAAATCCTCCTTAGTCACTTCATGGAATGTCTGCATACTGTAGTCCTGACGGCACTGCAGAAAGATCACTTGCTGTGTCCTGTCTGTGCCTTTTACAATTACGTGCACTGCACTCAGAGCTTCAGAACATCTCTTTGTCCATTTTCTAAGTCAACAGAAGGCAAAGGCTTTCTCCAAGCAAACAATGGCCCATTGGATAGTGGATTTCATAGCCTATCTGTCTCTATAGTGTCAATCTTTGTGTGTAACACCATGTTACATCCCTTCAGGTTTTATGTGGTGTCTGTAACATCCTACACTGGATGTTTCTTCAGCATTAACAGCTCACCAGGCCATCAAAGTGAATGGCAGGAGCAGCAGCTAGGGCCACTCCGTGAATGAGTATTGTCCATTTAGTGCACCATGCGTGGTCTCTGATTTGATGGGGGATTGGGAAGGCGTTGAGCCATCCCTTTTACACTCATATGTTAGGGGATTATTTGGCATGCTGATTCCGCTAGCCAGTGTTCACTGGCTATTTCTTTACATCTCAACGTAATTAGAGCTCCCTAGTGAGATCTTAACCATCATCTGACGTGATGTCTCCATTCCTTGCATTACAGGAATGATGGTTACACTAAAGGCCCAGCTTCAAACAAAATCGAAAAACAAACTGAAATTATAACAAAATCCAGCCAAAATGATGATCATTTTGAATTTGTTTTGGCAGTTCTTAACAGCTCACGAAAATTAACATTTTGAGAGAGTTTGTTTTGGTTCCTATACCACCTTTGAGCTACTATTGGTTCATGACGATTGCGCAGTCGGTGTGTGTGCTCTGGAACTCCACTTGTGCGATTGATTCATTTCTCATATCCACGGAGTTCAGACAGGAAAACATCATCCAACACAACAACACCAAGTCAGCAACATGAATAGACTGGAGGGACGAGTAGCAAAGCTGACACAGATGTATCTGTAAGACACATTGAGAGAAGTCTTGGAGGTGGTCAAACACCGGATGAGAAGACCCACCGCACCACACCACATCTTTTAAAGGCATTTGGTGTCTGTCCGTGGCAAATAGAAAACATTTTGAAAAAAGCCCAATATAATGATCTGGATTGCTCAAAAAAACTGTAAGGTCACCATGTTGCTATTTGCTATATGCAAATTTTCAGTGTAGCCTACTTGTTTGTTTGTTATAACAGGGGTCACCAAACCTTGTCATATTTGATTGCCGATGTAATGCAGATTTAATCTCCAATCTTAATCAAACACACCTGAACAAGCTAATCAAGGGCTTACTAAGTATACCTGAAACAGCCAGGCAGGTGTGTTGAGGGAAGTTGGAGCTACAGTAAACTCTGCAGGATGCTGGTCCTCCAGAACCAAGTTTGTTGCTCCCTGGTTTTAAGTCCGGTATAGCAGATAATAGGTCTGAATATCATTCGTTCTACCCATATTCATTATGTACTTTGCAGAACATTATTATTACATTGGTGAAGTTAAATATGCTGTACCTACTCTGTACAATATGTTATTGTGGCATTTCTATCTACTGTTTGAGTTTCCAGCAGTGTATGGTTGAGCTTCTGTTTACATTTCCTGATCAGCATACATATATGAATAAAAGCCAACATCATATCTGTTCATCACAAAAAGTGATCATGTCTCTTAAAAAGACTTGATTTAAACAATTGATATGGATTTTTGACCTCTTTATGGTCACTTTTGAAACTTATTTGGTAAATAGACTTTCAATAAAAGTTTTTATTTACAGGTTTACGTACACTTTGCTCCTGTTACAATTATTAATGGGCAGACTTGTTATTACAACACCTGTTAACTGATGAAGAGAGGCTGTTTTGATTTAATAATTAACTCTTTTAGCTGAAACGGCTAACAGCAAACATGTTGATTAGATAATGCTGGCACAACACAACACTGCCAACACATCATGTGACTGTTTTTAAATTCCCTCAATAATACCATTTATTACCTTGTCCAGATACAACCTCACAGCACAGATAAACAGCAAACACATGTACATTTTGCATTTATACATGATTTGCTGACTCTGAATGATTAATGTGTAAGATACCTTTTCAAAGCACATCGTCACACAGATTCCTTACAGAAGCTTAGTCTACTGGAAAGCTAAAGATACCTTGAACATGGAGACTCACGTCAGATGAAGAGACGCCTCATTTATGGGAAGAGAGAGGTAAACAAACTGCCCTCATCCACACACACACACACACACACATTTCTGTGATACAATGGTGACAACAGTGGAGAGAGACAGTGGAGAGTGTGTCAGCAGGATTTATTCAGACCACAGTTTAAAACAAAACTTTATTTGATACTATGATAATTCTGAATTCCTTCTGAATTCTATATGGCATATAGAGTTAAAGTCAGAAATATTATCATAAATTTGTTTTTCTTTTTTTAAATATTTCCCAAGTTATGTTTAACAGAGTGTGGAATTTTTCACAGTATTTCCTATAATATTTTTTTCTTCGGGAGAAAGTCTAATTTGTTTTATTTCGGCTAGAATTAAAGCAATTTTTTTTTTTTTTTAAATCCTTTTAAGGTTAATATTATTAGCCTGAATATTATCTTGAAAAATATCTAGTAAAATATATACTGTCATCATCGCAAATATAAAAGAAATCAGTTAGTAGAAATTAGTAATTAAAACTATTATGTTATATTTTGAATAAAAATAAATCTGACGCAGAGAAAAAAAGTGTCACAAAGATTTTAAGCATTTAAACTGGCCTCAGGATCAATAAAACACAAGCATTTCACACAGAGGCCGTCGGTGCATAAATACAGGCTTTGTTTTTGTTTACTCCATGTAGTTCTGAAAGCTCATGTGCATGTTTTGATTTTTTCTGATACATTAAGGTAATTGTGCAAAGGTCCCTCTCACACACCTACAGACACACATACACACACTATGGGCTCTATTTTAATGATCTAGGTCCGAAAGTCTGAAGCACAGGACGCAAAAGAATTAAGGGCATGTCAGAATTCACTTTTGCTATTTTAAGGATGGAAAAATACGCTCTGCGCCGCACGGTCTAACAGGGTTGTGCTTATTCTCTTAATGAGTTATGGGTGTGTTTTGAGAAAAAACCATCAGAGTCTCATCTCCCATTCCCTTTAAGCGTCAGTTGTGTTGTGCCATGACGCATTTGCTATTTACTGTACATGACGGACTTTGTAAGTGGAAAAACTAAATGATTCACCAGTGAGAAAACAGTTAAACAGACTATCTGCAGTGCGAGAATGAGAATGCCCTCTCTAATCGGCCATTACTTTCACTTTCTCTCTTTCATGGATAAAGAAACGTGTTGTACGCACAGACACCCATTAGCATAGAAAAAAAAAAAATTTGTTAAGCATAAAGATTTGTGTCAAAACTATTTCTAAATTCAGTTCTAATTTTCAGCAAATAAACAAATAAACAATAATAACAAAAGGTGGTCAAACAACTGAGTTATATCCAAATACACATGCTGTGCCCCATATGGTCCAAAACCAAACAGGTGGACAAATCTAAGCTTATAATAACATTATACCAAAGATAATTGTCATGAATTAAAAAAAAAAAAAAGTTAATCAGAAATTGGGGGGAAAAAATCCAGGAGGGCAAATAATTCTGACTTCAACTGTAGGTGCTTTAAAGTAAGATACGAGTGTATAAATGACGTTTCTGCAATCATGCTAAAGGCCTGATAATCTGTGGTAATAATCACAGTTGTATGCCATAAAATAAACCTTAAAAAGGCCATAAATAATGTATAGATCACAGGTTCTAATGTCCTTTATGAGGATCTTGGATGGTAAATAATAAAGTTCAAAGTAATAAAGATAAAGATATCTTTTATTTAATAAAAAATGCCAGAAAACTAATGCAAGATAATAAAGTATACACACCATGCATCACAAAACAGTATGATGCATAAGTGTGCTC
Source organism: Danio rerio (assembly GCF_052040795.2). Taxonomy (NCBI): domain Eukaryota; kingdom Metazoa; phylum Chordata; class Actinopteri; order Cypriniformes; family Danionidae; genus Danio; species Danio rerio. The sequence goes on from NC_141026.1 coordinate 13,489,282, forward strand.
CATGCAGGTGAGTGGGCTTGACAAACCACTTGTAGTACAAACTCCTCCTGTCTTAATGCACCAGACATTTTGTTAGAAATAATCATGTGCTTTTCATGTGTATATATATAACTGCTATTTTCATTTATAGCACTTCATTTTTTCCTTGATATTTAATATCTCTTATTTAAACAGCAGCTAAGCTAATTGTTTTCTTTGTTCCCTATTTTCGACTGAAGATACTCTTCCCGAGGCCTCTAGAGATTGTGACCTGTGAAGAGATGATGGCAACCATAGAGAACGTCTAGAGGTATTCATAATCCTGGACCAGGCCATATCCTGAGCACATCCTGTGGCGGTCATGGAGGAGTGGAGAGCATGAGATTAATTCCTGATAGATTCCAGTGACAGACGAGTCTCCACATTGATCCCGTGGGCCAGCTCGAACAACCGCTGGTCCAGCTCTGCACAAAATTGGCCAGAGGAGAAATGGTCGTGCCCAACTGAGCCTGGTTTCTCTCATGGTATTTTCCTTTACTTTCATCAATTGGTGAAGTTTTGTTCCTTGCCACTGTCGCCACTGGCTTGCTTGGTTTGGGATTTACAGAACTGCACATCAATGGATTTGCTCTTCAGTGTTTGGACTTTCAGCAGTGAAAAAACACACTGAACTGAACTAAACTGAACTTCAACTCTGAAAACTGGACTGACAGTTTCAGTTTACTAGAACTTCAATGTTAGGCTGCTTTGACACAATCTACATTGTAAAAGCGCTATACAAATAAAGATGAACTGAATTGAATAATACATTTTATTCAGAGATTTTAGGGACATTAATATATTTCCAGAAGAGACTCATTTAAATAAAAATACCCCCATTTCTAACCCTCCCATATAAAACAATTTACATTTAAACAAACGTAGATGGTTATAAAAATTGTTGTGTTCATCTCTTTTGTCCATATATATAGTCTTCACATCTAGCCTTCGCACTTTGGCAAGAGATCTTCAGGAACCAAGTCAAAGAAAGGGAATTATTGCACCTTAGCTACAATGAAACAGCACTTGTTTCTCAGCTTGTACCAAAATAAAAAAGGGAACCAAGATAGAATGGAAGTGTGGGCTAAAACGCAAATGGCTCAGGTGATCGTGAGTTTTTGTACAGTAAAGCTCAAACTTCCTGCAACACTAAAGCGCAGTTATGTTCTTTTCACTATCACTTACTGCCCTGGACAAGTGATGTCAGCCTGAGCAGCAATGAACATGCAGAATTGGAGAAAAGCATGAAAAGTGAGGAATGTGATAGTAAAAAGGCAGATTTTTCAAGTTGTTTTGCTTGGGAAAGCAATAAAAGCGATAGTCTCAAGAGGAAACACCTGTGAACGGAGGACTGCAGTGGATGAGAGAAGAACAAGAACTCCTTCTTTCACTTATGCGAGTCATGTGGGAATAATAACTGCTCATAGTGTAGACCGGACACACCTGCTTTGTTCTGATTGATGCTCGGATTGAGTTGAAATCTTGTCCTTTGACTGTTGATGCACTTGAGTCTGTCAGTCTTTCTGGCTGTGGGGTTTAAGGCCAGAGAGGTGAAAGGTCACACAGTAGAGGCGGAGCTGGGCATGCCATGCAGGGTGGTGCTAGTGGGCGTGCCACTGATGGCATTGAAAATATGCAGCGAATCAGAAAGAGCACTCTTGTTTCCACCATCCATAGCGGAGATCTGACAAGGACGAAGAGCGGAGGGTGAGGTAAAACAGATTAAGCTAATACTTTAAGTATTATTTTTAAAAATAAGGTAAATTCAATAGATTATTACAGTACCATCCAATCTACAGAGGCCAGCACAAAAAAAGGAGAGAATGAGTGTTATGGTTATGAAATATTCATGTTAGCCTATAGTAACAGTGCAGTTGTTCTTATATCTGCATATTTTTAAAGCTCAAAGTACATGACAAACAAATCTACTGTCACTTAAAGCAGTGTTTCTCAACCATGTTCCCGGAGGACACCAACACTGCATGTTTTGCATGTTTCCTTTGTCTGTTACATTTCTTTCAGTCTCTGCTAATGAGCTGATGATCTAAATCAGGTGTGTTTGGTTAAAGAGACAAGGAAATGTGCAGAGCCGGTGGTCCTCCCGGAACATGGTTCAGAAACACTGACCTAAAGGGATAGTTTACCCCAAAACAAAACGTTCCTGATCATTTACTCACCCTCAGGTCATTCTGAGAACTTTGTTTTCTATATTAAAACTTTAAAGAACATTAAAGAAGCACATTTTTTGCTGAATCTGTTGTCATTTGTTTAATGCACATCAGTGATCACCTGTTTTTGAGATAAACATCTTCAGTCCAAACTAATCCGTGCAGTGTTGCCAGATATAGCTGATTTTTTACAGCCCAAAAGCGATCCAAAACCCACCCAAATGCACAAAAAAACGCCCAAAATATTAGAATAAAATTTTATTTAATTAACCTAGTTACTTTAACTGTCATAAATGTTTAACCATACAGCAGCCAACACCAGCAATCACAGAACCACAACATAACTGGATCACGTTGAAACACTGCACTTATTGTTGTGTAGATTACACTCCCTATTAGAGTATGTTTCACTTCCGAAATGGAGTATAAATTCATCCTATTCGGCGTTTTAAATTCTTTAGAACATAATTATGAGCTGCTTGTCAATCAGACAATACGTCTATGTTTGTTCTTGCTGTCAGACTGCAAGCGCTGCGTGATGCGCGTGCATGCGAAGGGGAGATTTGTCCGGGGGGTCCGATTTTTATACAACTTTCCTTCACCTGCTCTTGCGAGTGGGCCCACACGGTTTGCACTATGCACTGGTCATTACTAACTGAATGGAGTTGGAGCACAAAGTTATGTTTTGTTATTCATTAATTTGTTCATTTTGCTTTCGGCTTAGTCCCCTTATTAATCTGGGGTCACCACTGCGGAATGAATCACTAACTTATCTAGCATATGTTTTATGCAGCGGATGCCCTTCAAACTAGAACGCCCAGGGTGCCATTCAAACTTCCAATGGTAGGGGAATGCTTAATCAAAATTGGAAACCTAATATCTTAAAGGGTTAGTTCACTCAAAAGTGAAAATTATGGAGAGTAGTTCAGTTGAACACATAAGTCAAGCTTGCATCAGCTGACAGCTGTATTTGCACATTCATCTAAACTTTACTTCCAATAGTAAAGAGCATCATGATATATAGTGCAGCTTCAAACCTTTCACATCCAAATGAAGAACAAAAAAGAACTACATCCTGATTTTAGGAAAAGCCTTAAAGGGATAGTCAATTCTGAAGAAATTCGTTTATTTACCTTTGACTTGTTCCAAACCTGTTTGGCTTTCTTCCTTATGTTGATCAACAATAGAATATATTTTAAAGAAAACTGTAAACCTGTAACCATTGACCTTCCATAGTATTTGTTATTCATTCCTTTCCCTTTATTCATCAGGGGTCGCCACAGCGAAATGAACCACCAACTTAACTGGGGGAAATCAGAGCACCCAGAGGAAACATGCAACATGCAAACTCCACACAGAAATGCCACCTGGCCCAGCCAGCAGTCGAACCAGCGACCTTCATGTGTGAAGCGACGATGCTAACCGCCCAGCCATCGTGTCGCCATTTGTTATTTTCCTTCTATGGAAATCAATGGTTATCCAGCTTGCGTTAAAATAGCTTCTTCTGTGTTCAACAAAAGAAAGAAACTTTAATATTTGGAACCACTTTAGACTGAGTAAATAATAATTAAACTGTCATTTTTGAGTGAACTATCCCTTTAAGTTTTGCCCTGCACCACCGGCACAGCTGAGTGTATGTGTGCGGTCACCTGCTCATGCATGATGTTTGAAAGCTCTCTGGCCAGGTCTCTGTAACTGGCTTTCATCTCGTCATGATATTCCTGTTGGTCCTCCTTGATCAGTCTTTCGTTTACAGCTAGAGCTTGTCCACATGCTTCAACAAACTGCCTGCATACACAAACATCATATCCACACACAGAATAAGAAACCAGGCATTTGTGTGGAGATTTTTCAGGCATCTGGACTGGTGTTTATATACCTGAAGACCTCTTTAAGCTGTTTGACTTTGTTATCTGGGTATTTTTTGGCGCAGGCGTCATCAAGGAAAGCTCTGGCATATGCTAGTGGCCCAGCATTGACCTGAAGAGTAGAAAGATGTTTATTGTTCAGTTGACTTATATTTTTATTCATTTAAAACATGTTTTAACACATTTCACTTTTTATGTTTTTAATCATTTTTATTCTTTGTTATTTTTTTCTTATACTATTTTTCTTTTATTCCTGTTTATGCAAAGCACTTTGAATTACCATTGTGTATGAAATGTGCTATATAAATAAACTCGCCTTGCCTTACTTCTTATGATCTTATTTTACATCCCAAATCCTACCCAAAAACTGAACCCATCTACTATCTTACTATTAGTAAGCAGCTAATTAGATGTGTGATTAACTAAAATGATTAGTTAACGGGTTTTTAATAGTGTAAATTGTACAATAAAATAAAGTGTGACCAAAACATATATTCTCTTTTCATAATTGATGTTTCTCACCATTTTCTGACTACAAATCAACTTTTCATTAAGCTTGTTGATAATAAATTATCAACAAAGAATAAATTCTGCCTGAAACTATTGTTTTTTTCCTCACAGTTTGTCACAAGTGCTTCATCATGATGCTAAAAATGTTGCCTAGGGTGTTTCGGGAGCTGAGCAGTGTTTTTCACACACATATACATACACAGCAAGACACAGAAACACAGTTTCTTCCCTCAGGCAATCCATCTCATAAATACTTGATCACAATTGAGGAACAAACCCTATTTATACACTTATTGACAAGTGACAAAGTATTGTCGCCTATCCAAGTTTTAGGAACAACAAATAATAACTTGACTGCTCGTTGATAATTTAGTATCAGAAGTGGTTTATATGAAAGGCAAAGGCCTCTAGATTATGCTTATTTTACCAAAATAAAATATGATCATGCCTTGATTTTTAATTATTTAAAAAGGACAGTAAGGTCTGACTTTGCTTAGGCAAAAGAGTTTGGAGGACTGCATCCATACATCTCTCCAATGACTCAAATAACGTATTAATAAAGTCATCTGGAATGGCAAAGAAAGCGTTCTTGCAGGACTCTCAGAGTTCATCAAGACTCTTTGGATTCATCTTCAATGCCTCCTCCTTCATCTTACCCCAAACATGCTCAATAATGTTCATGCCTGGTGACTGGACTGGCCAATCCTGGAGCACCTTGACCTACTTTGCTTTCAGGAACTTTGATGTGGAGGCTGAAGTATGAGAAGGAGCGCTATCCTAATGAAGAATTTGCCCTCTCCTGTGGTTTGAAATGTAATGGGCAGCATAAATGTCTTGATTACTTTCTGCTTATGATGTTGCCATCCAATCATGCAGATCTCTCCCACGCTTCCATACTGAATATAACCCCAAACCATGATTTTTTTCCTTCACCAAACTTGACTTATTTCTTTGAGAATCTTGGGTCCATGCGGGTTCCAATAGGTCTTCTGCAGTATTTGCGATGATTGGGATGCAGTTCAACTGATGATTCATCAGAAAAAAAAACTACCTTCTGACACTTTTTCAAATAATCAACTAGAAGTCAAGTTATTATTTGTTGCTCTTACAAATGGGATTGATGGCAAGACTTTTGTCAGATAGTAAACACGAATACACCTATTTATTTAACAACACACATAGTTAACATTTGAATTTGAACATAATATAGCTATACATACAACATTGTATATACAGTAGTAATATACTGTACATACATTTGCTAAAATTGTATATTCTTATTTATTTACTTATTTATTTTATTTATTTTCATTTATTATTCAATTCAATTCAGCTTTATTTGTATAGCGCTTTTACAATGTAGATTGTGTCAAAGCAGCTTCACATAAATGGTCATAGTAACTGGATCAGTGTAGTTCAGTTTTTAGTGTTTAAGTTCAGTTCAGTTTAGCTCAGTTCAGTGTGGTTTTAAATCATTATTATCTGTGTCTTTGTCCTGCCACTGTCATTCTGTGGAAACTTCTGTCACGAAAACACATCTTTCTGATTCTGATACAAACCTGTACACTGATGCTCCCCTGAAGCTTGAGCTGCAGTCGGATCATATCGACCTCACTGGTAGCGCAGAGCGCTCTGAGTTCTGCCACCTTCCCGCTCATCTCATCTATCGCCACCTCGATGGGGCTCAGGTCAGTGTGGTGCTGATACATCACTGCTATGCGCTTCTTCACATACGGGAAACAGTGTGTGGCTGAAACACAGAGAAGAGTGCATACACTTATAAATGGATGCAATGGCGCATTCAGGAAAAAAGAGAGCAAACACATTAAGGTGTGCTAAAGCTGAAATCTCCTCATGTTTGTGCAGTAACCAGGATTCGTGACACTGTGAAAAGCGTGTCTCAAAGATGGTCATTCTGCCTCAATGACCCGATCTGACCTGAAAACGATCAGATTAGGGTTCAACTTTGAAACTTCCTGGCTGTTTTTATGGCATTAGACTTGTGACCCAAGGCTGAAGTACAGGGTGTACGGTGTTAATACAGGAAGTCCAGGCCAGAGTGTGATCATTATTAAAGATTTAGTGTTCCAGGAAAAGCTGGGTAAATAAATGCATTATGCTGTGCTCAAAGACATTCGTTCAGCAAATCTTTCTCTGTCTGCAGGTGCACTTATAAAAACAATTAATTATGAATGATACAGATTAAGGAACAACATGTACACTACTGGTCAAAAGCTTGGGGTCACAGAAATATGTATTTTACATTTCATTTGGGTTGATTAATGGATTCATTTACTGATTGCATGCTAAATTAATTTAACCCAAAATTACATCAAAGCCCAAAGACATTTAAATCCAGATTTACACTCAAACAACTTTAAATTTTGAATGTGCAAAAACGATTAAGTTAACTTAATCGATTTGTGTTGGGACAACATGAAGTAATTGCATGGAACCCAGCATTTTTTAAAGTTAACTAACAGAAAGGGCCCAATCATAGACCCGACGAAATGTGGCGCAAGGCGCGGCGCAATACTTGTTTGCTAGTTTCAGCTTGGCGTAAGAGTCGTTTTGAGGCGTTGCGCCACACTCTTTAAATAGCAAATGCATTTGCGCTCATATGTGCGCCCATAGGCGTTCTGGTCTACAAAGGAAGGCGTTCTGTTGCGCCTCGCTTACACACTGCTTAATAGCCTACACACAAGATGTAGAGCAATACGCAAATATCTTCACATATGAAAAAAATTAAATATTAAGCATAGGCCTATATATAGGATATAATAAGAATATATATAGGATATAAATATAAAGGATTAAAATATAACAAAACAAATTATTTTCTATATGAAAAACCACTGCTTTTATCCTATCTTCATCTCGGGAGGCTTTTTCAGTTCATTCATAACAATTTACGTTTGTATAATGTTATTATTATTAGCAGTATTTTTTATTATATCCATATTTCTATTTGTTTTATTAAAAACAAACTTAGATTTGCCCACCTGCAGGTTTTAGACCATATGGGGCACAGCATGTGTTTTAGGATATAACTCCGGTTTTTGAGCACACTTCGTTATTATTGTTCATTTATTCGTTTGCTGGTAATTAGAACTGAATTTAGAAATAGTTTTGAAACAAATATTTTCTCTTAACAAATGAAATTTAATATTTATAGGCTAATTGATATCGGTGCGTAAAGGTTTCCCCATTCAAGAGCGAAAGTGAAAGTAGATCGATTATCTCTCATTCTTGCGCGGTAGATGCTCTGTTTAACTGTTTTCTGTTAGAAAAAACTATTAACTGTTAAGTTACTTTTGTTTGACTTACTTTACAACATGTAAATAGCAAATGCGCTTATGGCGTGACGCAGCTGGCTCTTAAAGGGAATGGGAGATGAGACTCTAATTGGTTTATTCTCAAAACACACCTATAACTCATTAAGAAAATAAACTCAACCCTTTTTAGACCATGCGCCACGGCACAATGCGGATCCTTAAATTAGCAAAAATGCGTTCTGACACGCCCTGAAAGTGTTTGTGTCCTGCGCTTTGCACTTTGGGCATGGACCATCAAAATAGGGCCCAAAGAGGGTTTACGCTGGTTGCCTTTTGGCATTACAAATACTGTTGCGATTTAATTTATTATTGTGAATTATTGTGAAGAAGAAAAAGGCACTCCTGAATGATCATGTTACGCTGATATACAGTTGAAACCAGAAGTTTACATACACTGTATAAAAAGGCACATAACCATTTAAAAGTCGGATGTTAAAGTGACTAAACTTTTTCTCTTTTAGGTACGTTAGGATTATCAAATTAGTTTCTGTTATGCTTAATAGCAGAATAATGAGAGAGATATTTTGAGAAATTGTTATAACTTTTCTTGAAAGTCAAGTTTACATACATGATTATTATGCCTCTGAAAAAGCTCAGATGATGGTGTCAAGGTTTTGAAAGTTTCTGATTGGCTACTTGACAACATTTGAGTTAATTGGAGGCACAATTGTAGAATAGTATTTAAGGAAAACCTCAAACACACTGCTTCCTTGTGTGACAACATGGGAAAATCAACAAGCCAGAATCAACAAAAAAGCCAGATTACAATTTGCTAAATTAATCTGGGAAAAATAATAATTTTTGGAGACATGTCCTGTGGTCTGATGGAACTAAGATTGAACTGTTTGACCATAATGACCAGTGTTACAGTTGGAGGACAAAGGGGAAAGCTTACAAGCCTAGGAACACCATTCCAACTGTGAAGTATTGGGGCGGCAGCATCATGTTGTGGGGCTGTTTTGCTGCAGGAGGGACTGGTCCACTTCACAGGAAAACATATTGTAATAATCGAAAGTAAACAAGTGGAACTATGATTGATTGGGTTGACGGTAGATAAGTGGTGGCGTAAGGGTTTTTTAGTCAATTAAATGTAGTAGAATAAAGCATCAATTTCCTACACATTATGCGTGTGCTACACTTTTTATGCAACAGTTGTAAAGTCAGGGATAGTGATCACTCACTAGTTAGAACCGTCCTGCGTTTACACTGTTCCTCGACTCCACCATGCCTCTTGCCCGACTCTGTGAACGGTGTTTCAAATACAAATCGGCGAATGTTGTGGCTTCTCTCAAAGTCAGTCTTCCTCTCTTCGAGCTCCTTTTCCTCCAGATATGGCGTCACATGCGTGACTTGGATGTAGGCGAACTTTGCCTCCAGATCTTTAGGATTCACCTGGGAAAGATGTAAAAATGAGATGTACAAAAACTGCTGATAAAAAATGAATAAACAAAACTGTTGTCTGTGGACTGGGGTTAAAGTGAGACTGGTTAAAGTGGACTGCATATCAGCAGGCATGTTGTCAAATCATTTGTATAATGTAATACTCGTCTTGTATGTGTGTGTTTGTTTATACACATGTTTAAATGAGCCTAGGATTAAGTAAATAATTTCAACATAGAGTGCATTTTGATGACTGCTGAACATTGTATACTGTGTAGTAAATCAAACCAAGAATAATAGATAGCAGATAGCAAGAAGAGCTGATAGTTTATAGTAGAGTATGTCTGTTTCCTAGTTTTCAAAAATACACCCAGAGGACTTCATTGGAACACAGGGGAAGTAATTTTTCTGTGAAATCCGAGAGATGTCTGTTTCTTTAATGCAAGCCCCTTCATCCTAAACTTTTTAAAACATTAATAAGGAGACAAAACAAGTGGTAGAAGACAAGTCTTTTAAAAAGGTCACTTTTGTGGTAAAAAGATTTATTGTTGGATTTTATTCATATAGAAACACTTACCAGTGAACATAAATAAAAGCTCAAATATTTGCAACAGCTTTGTGTAAACAGTCCCAGCAAGCATTGTTGGTGTTCATAAGAAGTCTCATAGACATAAACATTCACCGGCCACTTTATTAGGTAATGTACACCTTTCCAACTGCTCGTTAACACAAATTTCTAATCAGTCAATCACTTGGCAACAACTCAATGCATTTAGAGATGTAGACATGGTCAAGACGATCTGCTGCAATTCGAACTGAGCATCAGAATGGGGAAGAAAGGTGATTTAAGTGACTTTGAACGTGGCTAGTTGTTGGTGCCAGATGGGCTGGTCTGAGTATTTTAGAAACTGCTGATCTACAGGCATTTACACACAAAACCATCTCTAGGGTTTACAGAGAATGGTCCAAAAAAGAGAAACTATCCAGTGAGCGGCAGTTCTGTGGGCGCAAATGCCTTGTTGATGCCAGAGGTCGGAGGAGAATGGCCAGACTGGTTCAAGCTGATAGAACGGCAACAGTAACTCAAATAACCACTCGTTACAACCGAGGTATGCAGAAGAGCATGTGTCAGCTAAGAACAAGAAACTGAGGCTACAATTTGCACAGGTTCACCAAGATTAGACAATAAAAAAACTGGAAAAATGTTGCCTGGTTTGATGAGTCTCGATTTCTGCTGCAACATTCAAATGGTAGGGTCAGAATTTGGCGTCAACAACATGAAAGCATGGATCTATCCTGCCTTGTAGTATTGTCACAGCCTACCTGAGTATTGTTGCTGACCATGTCCATCCCTTTATGACCACAGTGTACCCATCATCTGATGGCTACTTTCAGCAGGATAATGCACCATGTCATAAAGCACAAATCATCTCAGACTGATTTCTTGAACATGCCTTTAAGTTCACTGTACTCAAATGGCCTCCAAATTCACCAGACCTCAATCCAATAGAGCACCTTTGGGATGTGGTGGAACGCAAGACTCGCATCATGGATGTGCAGCCGTCAAATCTGCAGCAACTTTGTGATGCTATCAAGTCAAGATGGACCAAAATCTCTGAGAAATGTTTCCAGGACCAACTTGTTGAATCTATGCCATGAAGGATTAAGGTAGTTCTAAAGGCAAAAATGGGTCCAACCTTATACTAATAAGGGGTACCTAATAAAGTGGCCGGTGAGTGTAGAATAAACGTCATAAAATAGACATAAATGAATGACTACACATGTAGAGTCTGCCTAATCTGTGTATTTGATAACTAGTCTAGATTTGGGCTATTCTTAGATGTCTTTTAGATTTTCACTGACAGCCAATATTTTGCTTTAACCAAGACACCTTTATTAAAAAGTCTATATTTAGACGTCTATTAGTCATTTATTAAACTTTAAATTGCTTGGAAGAGACTTTCAGTGGAGGGACAGGAATATCAATAAAAATGCTATAAGTTGACTGTTTTGTTTACATTGAGCTACACTAGAAAGGGTGAGAGGGGCACAAACTAATACAGGGTTAGTTTTTACACATATTTTGTATGTTAGCAAAACAATTCCTCTCGCATTGCCATGTCATGCCAATTTGTATCTTTATTAAATACCTTTATGAAGCTAATTGTTACACAGTTGCTATTTATGCACCAAGTGGACTTGTTTAGTTATGAGGGTTTATGTGATAAGTGCTCATTACATCACAGAATGGTATTGTCAACAAGCACTTTGCTCTCCATGACAGAAGCATTATAATGTACATTATATAAGAGATTTTTAATATTTGAAGATCAGAAACTCTAAACTACATTTCAAATGATGAAACATATTATATAAAATACACTGAACAATGCAATTTCATTTATTTTTGACATATTTAGCAATGCAGATTAAAGTTAAATTACATCCAATAATGGAAATTATTTATTTTTCTTTTATGTAGTTCTACATTGTGCATTTCTTTCTTCAGTGAAAAACAAAATAGAAGATATTGATGAAGAATGTTGGGAGCTAACTTTAACTGTAATCAGGGTGTAAATTACAGGGGGGGTTTGACCCCCCCTAATTAACACTTGGTCCCCCCCTGAAGGACATCAAAATAAAATGTATGGGGGCTCAGCCCTTTAATAGTAAAAAATATCTTTCTCTGATCTTTAATCTATACCTTAAGTATTAATAATCAGCAATGTATAATATAAACATACATTTGACCCCCTAATAATGGTTCATACCATTGTAAATGCATAATCGCACCATTGAATGCTAGGAAAAAATCATTCAATAGTCTGAATCTGGCAGTTCTAGAGCACCGAAGCACATCTTAAATATTCACAAAACACATTTCATGTAAAATAGGTGTTTTTATCTGCATGTAGCCTAGAAAAAAGAAAAATTTGACACATAATTTGTATAGTTTAACCTACAGTAACCTCTAAAAATCAGTAAACATCCCTCAAAACACTGAAAATGTATACACTTTATATATTAATCCGTTTTAATCAATGAATCATTTAAATGCATTCATGAATTTGATTTACTGAAGCATGTATTATCAAACTATTGGCAAAAAAGCTACTACCAGAAAAGAAGCAAGTCATACAGGTTTAAAACAAATTGAAATTCTTTGTTGAACTGTCCCTTTAACTTTTTAACATGTCATTATTATCAGTGTATGTGTGCTCAGATTATTCACAGTTGCCTGAGCTTTCACCTGTTGGCAGAATGCTAATAAAACGTTTGCTTACCCTGCCGGAGTCCTGAATCATCTTGACGTTTTCTTGGCCAAATTTGTCCGAGTACAGCTTGAGGAGACGCTGGGAGATCTCGGAGAGAGGGGTGAATTTCGGTTCTTTATAAATATATTCCTTTCCGTCCTCATCTTCAAAGAAGCCCTGAAACATATATAATGAATCAGTCACAATCTGTGTGTGATATGCATGATATGACTTCTTTTTATAATCCAACAAAAGCTGGTTTCTATAGCTGTGTGTCCATCCACCTATTTTTATGCACATTGTGGAATATCACATAAAAAATGCTTAATGGAAATGGCAAGATGCGCATTAATTTTGAAAATGCAAATAAACATTTTATGCACACAACTGAGTAGAATAAATGTTTTATCTGATAAGAAAAACATTGTATAAACTATGATGGAAACACTTTAACCAAATGAAGTCTAGAATGCACATCAAAAAAAGTTTAATAGATCATGTGATGATTAAAAAGTGAGCAATGTGTTGGGATGACTGGACAAACTAGTGGACTGACCGCATAATAAAACGTTTAAAATGTTGTTTTGGTCATTTTACTATCCATCAGCCAAAGGCCATCATCAAAATGCTTCAGTATTATTTAGGGTTGGGCGATGTCAACCAATTTGGCATCGTACGATGTCTAATGTGAAACATCGCGATGGATGATGGCATCATTATCATGTGAAAAGCGGGGGGTGTTAATAGAGTGCGTTTTGCATGCAAGTTTGGCATGCTGTCCCGGGGAGAGAGCCCTGAGCCCAAAAGGTCCTTGAGCCCTGGGCTCCCTCCCGTTTGCAGGGCGAGAGGGAAGCCTTGAGCTCAGGTAGATCTCGACACCTCCCCTTTGATAAAAACTGATGACTAAAAATTGAAAGCTATGAAAAGATATGCTGCAGGGTGAGAGATTGACTGTAGTGCTAAATTTAGATTGATCAATTCACTTGTTGTGCATGTTTTTTGAATGTGGGAGGAAACCGGAGGACCCGGGGAAAACCCACGCGAGCACGGGAAGAAAATGCAAACTACGCACGGAAACGACCACCGGCCTGTTGAAGAACTAGAACCAGTGCCGTTCTTGCTGTGAGGCAACAGTGCTAACCACTGGGCCACCGTGCAGCCCTATGGAGGGAAAGGTGAAGAGGTAGGGGTGGAAGGGGGGATTCTTTAAATTGAAGATGACTGTACTGAAAAAACCCTGGCTCTTTATAGTGGGTTAGGAATGGCCGGATTGGTGAATAATGCCTGCTAATGCAGAACCAGCCGTGTTCAATCATAATCACGTGATCCTCTCGAAATTAGTTTATGAATAAACTTCACTCTGGGAGATTATCACTCGTTTGCGAGCATTATGAGTCCCGCAAATGCATAGAGACTCCTGGAACTTCCGGGAGACTTGGGATGTCTGAATATCACATTTAACAACTATAGTGAGATGCAATGCAGCGGTACATCCTTGATAAACTGTCCGATGACACTGCTCTCTGCCTGGAGCTCAGAGGAGCGCATGACAGTGTGTGTGTGTGTAGTCACATGATGTGCGTTTTCAGCAGATGGAAGGCTGTGCAGAAATGCTAGGCAAAACGGCGTGGATGTGGATCATCTTCGTTCTAAAATGCTATTTTACCACCAAGACATATTAGTGTAAACAGGGCCTAAGTGTGGTTTTTTTTCGCGAGTGGGTTTGTGAGGGGGGCAGGGCGGAGGATCGGTGATGCCGGCTCAGCATTGTGTTGTCTATTGGCCATCGGCGATGGACAATGGCATCGTCTATCGACCCAACCCTAGTATTAATACAGTAGGACTGTTTTCTCCAAAAGCCACTGCACGTTCATTGCATTTCAGCTTTTGATGCGAAAGTTACTTATTATATAAGAAAAAAGTCCCACAGAGGCTTCTCCTACTGCAACAAATTCCATTTTTCTTTTTGATATTTGGCTGCAGACTATCAGGAAGTGGTGTTTTTGTTCTTTGACTCCTTGGAAGGAAATGGTACTTACTTGTCAAAATGTTTTATGCAATATTCCAGTTGTGCACATACATTAGATTAGCATCTTTGGATGGAAACAAATCAACAAATCTCTATATCACACAAGTGAAAATGAAAAATTATGACCAGGGCCAGACAGAATCTGTGGACATTTTTAGCTATTGATGCTCTTTAAGCTCAGTAGTTTGTAAAAAAATTAAAAATAAAATAAAAATTACGCAAATTGATGCAGAATGTTTTTGAGAGTATATAAATTAGGAAAACGAATTAATACAAATGTAAAAACTAAATAAAAAATAATAATAATCACCTTTTAACTTATATTTAGGGTTTACAATGCAAATCCAATGAGATGCAAACCTTTTATAAACAAAACAGTCTCCTATGATTAATTAACCACTAAAAGGCAGAAAATAGAATTGATTTATTCATCATAACTCATTTATTTTATTGCGCTACAAGCTGGGCCCACACGAACATTACAACATTAAAACCACTGTATATTATCTATAAAGAAACTGTAAACAATTTAGCTAAAAAAAAAATCAAAAAGATGTCATTACTGTAATTGTATTTAACAACATAAATTACTTATATTAGATAATTTCTTATTTTTTTGCCAATGTGTGTCTAATGTATAAAATATTTAATGATCTTGCACCACCAGCTCTCAAACAATGTGTGATTGTCTGCAAGGACAGTATAAGACAGACTAGGTCATCAGTTAGAGGTGAATATTCAAAAGTGTTTTGGGACAATCAGTTTTTTCAGTCGGCGCAGCAAAAAGATGGAATCAAATATCAGTGCATATTAGAGAGAGTACCACTTTTAATCATTTTGAAACTGTTCTTAAATTAAAGAAAATCAAATATGCAACCACTGATTTGATTTCATTTTACTGACTATGATGTTTTTTTATGTATTGTACTGTAAGTGTATATTGTGCTATTTTTTTTTTTTTTATTGTTACAACCTCCTGCCCAGGGATTACAGATGTAAATTAGCTTTATAGCTAACTCTGGCACAACATGTCATGCATTTTTCCTATATAAATAAATAAATAAAACAAATCAAAATAAATAAAATAACTTTACAAATGACATTGTAAATAAATCATATAAATATTAGCATATTATTTATAACATTACAGAATTATTATAATTACTTAACTATTTATATAAAACTGTACACACATATATGTACGCACTCATAAATAAATAGACTCAATTATGGGCTAAAAAATCTGCAGATTTCTGTGGGCCTAGTTATGACTAGGGCCAGACAGATTCTGTGACCATTTTTTGTTATTTCTGCGCAGAATTTTGTAAAAAAAAATAAAAAAATATCTGCCGATTTATGTAAAATTATTTAAGAATTATCGGAACTAAAAACGTAATATATGAAATGAAAAATAATTACTTTTTAACTTTTTTTCATTGTTTACAAAGCAAATACATCTAGATCCACTTATTTGGTAAACAAAGCAAATCTCTCATAAAATATACCGAATAAAATACAGAAATGAAAAAACTGTATTGTAAATAAATGATAACATTTTGATATTAGTCATTAATATTACTAAAATGAATTTAAAAAACGAATTAATACAAATTTACAGACATTTATTTACACAAGTAATTAAATAAAGTCAATGATGGGCTAAAAATCTGCAGAAATCTGTGGATTTCTGTGCGCGCAGATTCCATGTGAGCCTAGTTATGACTGAGGGACACACTCTGTAAACTTTAACTGTCTTAAAAACCTCCAACATATTCATTATTTCAAAACAAACCTGATTACACCTCATGACTCAGACAATCAACATCTAGTCTTCTGCACTTTGCAGAAATCATGTTATCTGTAAATAATCAGTGCTATCTTTTTATTCTCTGTAGTCTGACATGGACAGTTTTGAATCAGCACTTACACAGAGCTTTCAGTGTGTGTTTTTTGCAGAAGCCATAAAATCACACAACTTCTGCGAGGTTAATGGGCACAGCGTACAGCCAAAGAGCTCGCTAATGTTGCCTAGCTAAATTTTTATGGCCCAAACCCATTTAAAAATGGCTTCCATAGTAAACAAAGCGTCAGCGTGCTGCCTGGCTCAACCCGGAATAAAGAAATGACAGGATGTACAGACGAGAGGACGTGTTATTGATGAAGGACGCCAGCAGCACACAGAAAAAAAGGCCTCCTCCACTTCTAAACCAAAAGCATTATGCAAGCAGACAAACAAGCCGTAGTTTGGTGACTATTATGGCTTGACAATATAACAAAACACACACACACACACAGTTCATAACAACACTTACCGCAGCCTTAGGAAAGAAAAAAAAAGAGCAGAAAAGATTGATTACTGAGACTCACAATGCCTTAGACATGCTTTAAACAAGACTCTGCTGTCATGCAGGGTATATTATCATGCATACAGGATCTTTAAAGAGGTCACATCAAACTTTTTATTAGTTGATTTTTGTCTCCCAGAAGTCCAATTATAATGTGTGTAAAGTTTATTTTTCACCTAAAACAGTCCTAAATAAGTGTTATGAGACCATTTTGGACCCAAAGTTTCTTTTAAAAAAAGGTAAAGTAGGAGAGAGAGGGAAGTAGGATCGGAAAAGGTCTACAAGCTGGGATTCAAATTCGGGACACCCGGAGTTCTGCCACACCATGTCAGCACACTAACCACTGGGCTATCTTGCTGACAGCCCAAGGTTTCTGATAGCATTGTAGGTTTCTGAGTAAAACACAAATGCTCACATATATGAAGATGTGATGATCATAAACATCTAAAAACAAATAAATTAAAAAGTTGTATTTTGAATATTTGTGTATACACTCACCGGCCACTTTTTAAGGTACAACTGTCAAAATGCTTGTTTGCAAATTTCTAATTAGTCAATCACATGGCAGCAACTCAATGCACTTAAGCATGTTGAAATGGTCAAGATGATCTGCTGCAGTTCAAACCGAGCATCAGAATGGGAAAGAAAGGTTAAGAGAGTTCAGTGACTTTTAACGTGGCTAGTTGTTGTTGCCAGATGGGCTGGTCTGAGTATTTCAGAAACTGCTGATCTACTGGGATTTTCATGCACAACCATCTCTACGGTTTACAGAGAATGGTCCAAAAAGAGAAACTATTCAGTGAGCAGCAGTTCTGTGGGTGCAAATGCCTTGTTGATGCCAGAGGTCAGTTAAGAGGAGAATGACCAGACTTGTTGAAGTTGATAGAAAAGCAACAGTAACTCAAATAACCACTCGTTACAACTGAGGTATGCAGAAAAGCATCCCTGAATGCACCACACGTCCAACCTTGAGGCGGATGGGCACCAGCAGCAGAAGACCACACGGGTGCCACTCCTATCAGCTAAGAACAGGAAACTGATGCTACAATTTGCACAGGATCACCAAAACTGGACAACAGAAGATTGGAAAAACGTTGCCTGGTCTGATGAGTCTTGATTTCTGCTGTGACATTCGGATAGTAGGGTCAGAAATTGGCGTCAACAACATGAAAGCATGGATCCATTCTGCCCTGTATCAATGGTTTAGGCTGAAGGTGGTGGTGTAATGGTGTGGGGGATATTTTCTTGGCACACTTTGGGCCCATTAGTACCAACTGGGCAGCGTCAACGCCACAGCCTACCTGAGCATTGTTGCTGACCATGTCCAATTATTTTATGACCGCAGTGTACCCATCTTCTTATGGCTAAATCCAGCAGGATAATACGCCATGTCATAAAGCGTGAATCATCTCAGTCTGGTTTCTTGAACGTGACAATAAGTTTACTGTACTGGCCTCCACAGTCATCAGACCTCAATACGATGGAGCACTTTTAGGATGTGGTGGAACAGAAGATTCGCATCATGAATGTGCTGCGACAAATCTGCAGCAACTGTGTGATGCTATCATGTCAATAGGGACCAAAATCTCTGAGGAATGTTTCCAGTACCTTGTTGAATCTATGCCGTAAAGGATTAGGGCAGTTCTGAAGGCAAAAGAAGATCCAACCCGGAACTAGTAAGATGTACCTAAATAAAGTGGCCAGCGAGTGTGTCTGTGTGTGTGTGTGTGTGTGTGTGTTTGTATATATATATATATATATATATATATATATATATATATATATATATATATATATATATATATATATATATATATATATATATATATTCTTTTTTTTTTATGTTTTTTTTTTATCATTATCATTTTTTATCATTATCATTTCTTGCAAAATTACTGTGTCCCACATTCACACACAAACGTTTTGTGAGAAATAATACAAGATGGGTGGGAATTTTTTAATGCGTTTGCAAGCAAATGAAAATTATTTTGTGAGAGAATGCGTGTAAGAGAACTATGCTTATGTTAAGGGTGGTCGATCAGAAGTTTTGGGGCCATATACCAGTTCCTGGAATCAGAAGATGCTAAAACTGATTCAGATCACCAAACATGAGGTCAATTTAAAGCTTTAATTTTATCATCGAGCATTAAGTATGTTAATGATTCCATTTTTTCAGATGCTTATGTTTTTGCATTTAATTGAAATCCCATGACCAATCTGGGCTTCCATATAATACAAACATAAATGTAGATCTGATTATTTCTAAACGAGTTTTTTTTTTTGACAAATAGGGAGGAAGCTCCAGAGGCATGAAATTCAAAACATGTTTTCACAGAACAAGATCAAATTTGATACCTCATGATATGACCCCTTTAAAAAATGCAGTTATATTGTTGTCATAGTGCATTTAATTCAAACAGCCTGTGTTAGCTGTACTGTTAGAAAGCGCTGTATTTTCTTACCTGACCAAAAAATGCCACTCTGAAAAAGGTACCGAGTAGCCTCTTTCCAGAATGCATCACCTCCATCACTTTAGTGTAGGCCCGATGTAATGTGTCATACAGGTGGGCCAGTTTCTACATAATAGCACAAAACTACATTAATACAGTACATCTGCATATGTATTTCTAGAAAATTTGAAAACTGGATTCACATGAATATGTGTGTGTGTGTTTCTGCGTACCTCAAAGTCTCTGCGTTGTTCGTAAATGGGGATGATGAGCTTGTAGATATCTGAAATTAATTCATAGCGCTCTGCTTTCCATAAACCATCAGCACACGCTTCCAACAACTCCATCAGCACCTCCTGCAGAGAGACATCAATATAAATGTGCACAAATTTATATGCTCAGAATCTCATAATTAATGCAATCCCATCATGACACCTCCCCGAACAACTAAATCATCTTCTCACAAAAAGCTTCTGCTGATCTAAGAAATGTCAATAATCCAACATTGATTCTAATTGGAGTGATTTGCTAAAGTGTGCAGTGTTGATAGTTTATAAAGTGCCTTGTGAGGCTTTACAATTCAAACTTTTGTCTATAATAACTATTTATATCCCATTTGGGACCAATTTCTTGTTCCTGTGAGCTGTTGGTTAATGTGTTAACAATCACTACGCAGCAATGAAGGCCATTCCTTACTGATTTGGTTAATCTCAGTGTGTTTACTGGGTTTTGGTTATATACAGTTTACATACACCTGTTTTACAACTCCAACTCAAAAAAAAAATGTGACATTTATAAAAAACGCAAAATAAAAGTAATGATTTCTAAATTAACTTTGACTTGTATTTCAATGCAGACAAAATATTTCAGATTTTATCCGGTCAACTTCATTTCATTTGTAAATTTACATCTTTTCCTATCATTTAGACCTGCAACGCATTCCAAAAAAAGTTGGGACAGGAGCAATTAAGGCTAGTAATGAGGTAAATTGATTAAATAATGATGTGATTTGAAACAGGTGATGTCAACAGGTAATTTTAATTATGATTTGGTAAAAAAGCAGCATCCCACAAAGGTCTAGCCCATTAAGAGCAAAGATGGGAAGAGGATCGCCAGTTTGCCAACAAATACATGAGAAAATTATTGAAATGTTTAAAAACAATGTTCTTCAAAGAAAGAGAGGAAGACATTTGAATATTTCACCTTCAACAATGCATAACATAATTAAAAGATTCCAGAAACCTGGAGAAATTTTAGTGCGTAATGGACAAGCCTAAGCTGCACAACCGTGATCTCTGATCCTTCAAGCGGCACTGCATCAAGAATTCGTCATTCATCTATAAGTGATATCACCACATGAGCTCAGGACTACTTTGGCAAACCTTTGTCAAGCACCACAATACGTAGTTACATCTACAAATGCCAGTTAAAACTGTACTGTACCAAAAGCAAACCCTAGGTTAACAGTGTCCAGAAGTCGACTTCTCTGGGCTCGGAGGCATCAGGGATGGACCATAACACAGTGAAAATGTGTACTGTGGTTCAAATGAATCAGTATTTTAGGTATTTTTAGCAGAAATGGATGCCGTGTCTTCTGGACCAAAGAAGAAAAGGATCATTCAGACTGTTGAAAAAGCATGATATATGACTATTCACACTCACTAATTATATACATATCTTGCTGGTATCTAAACTTGCAGTCTACCTATGCAAATCATATGAGAGAGGCTTGACAGATTAGGGAATGGAATGCAATAGTCTAAATGTCTAGTCCAGTCATACTTACGTTTTAAAAGATTTGTGTTTTGGCCTATCTATGCGGAAATGTAACACCAGCCTTTTCAAACCAAAACAGGGTCTTCAGCCTTTTCCAAACACTCAGTCTTTCCCAAAACTTAATATGTATTTTAAAACAAAAATGCAACAACGTAAACTAGGCCTGAGTTTACGTTTTGCGTCATCCTGTTCCATACACGCGTTTCAGTTTACAGGAAACAAAGTGTACAGTGTACAGTCTCAATTAATTATAGTTGACAGATCTTGCTAGCAAACAAGCCCATACTAAACATAGACCCAAATAATTTATTTTAAATAAATAAAGGGGCGGCACAGTGGCTAAAAATATCCAAAATGTCCAAAAACAACCGCATATTAAAGCAAAAACATAAAAATGCTTAATATTGGAAACACAAAATAACACACCTGTGGAGATTAATAACTCCATAAACTGAATCCCAAAACCAAAGTCTAAAATGTATATTATAATAAGAAGATATGGCAATTAAAGAGTAAAATGATTGCTTTGATGGTGGTTTAGTTTAAACTGCTGAATAGAAATGTGTGTTTTCAGCAATATTACTTGAAATTGAAAAGCCAATTACTTCTCTCCGAGTCCTCAGTTACTCAGAATGACGTCTGGACTAACTCCAACAGCAAAGACGATCTCTTATCACAAGTGTGCGCACCGAACAACATGTAAATGCTAGTTCATTAAAGCACAAACTGATTATTGACAGTGATGAGGGCTAATCAAGGCTCATTATCTGGACTTCCTTTACAAACACACCCACTGCAAAGGTATAATTGAGACTGATTAGATAAGAAATCTGAGAACATTTTCTACTGTGGGTTATGACTGACGTTATAAAGGAGACTTCTGAATTCATTCCAGTGGAGTGTCACTATAAAACAATGGCAGGATTAAGAGGCTGTGACTCATTAATGTCTATACTGTATATAATATATATATATAAATGTAAGCGAATATGAACCTCATTGAAGTGAACGTCCTGCATGCCCACGTCCTCCATCATTGCTGCCTCTTCATCAATGTTAGGTGTGATCACACGAAATGCACAACAGCCCTGCCGGAACATTCCTGCCATAGACATAAAATAGGAGGCAGAACAAATGAATTAAAGAAGGTGCAATAATCTGCAAAACAAACTCATTAAAAATCTGAAATGCAGACTCATTTCTGAGGGAAAGATCACAGGAATCTGTAAATACTGTATGATATGAGTGTGTTTATGTCATTTTTCTGACCCTGGATTATTAGCACTGTTATCACGCACTGAGATTACCTCCTGTAAAAAAAAAAAAAAAACCTGCTAAGAACTCTCGATTGCAAAATATGGTTGAACCTTGAACATGAAGGCTTTATAATGTGTCTGTGCATATGTGCGTGATTTTAGGCATGAAGAAAAATGTCAAATCACCTTTCACCTGAATATTATAGACATTCATTTAGTTGTGAAACACTGAACTCAAGTTTTAGAATAAAAAACTAGTTTTCTAGTAGATTATGAGTTCAATTGAAACAACAATTAGTTACAAAATCAAATCTTCCCTAGCTTATTTAAGCAATTTTTTTCTCTCTTTTTATTGCAAAGTACATTTTCATCAAATAAACTGTATCTGATCAGCAACAACTTGTTAATGAATTTAAAAAAAGAAGTGCTGTCGCGTTTTGCTGTGTTTCTGCTTATGTGTTAATTAAAATTGTTAAAATTATACTCCATACACAACCTGACAAAAGTCTTGTCGCCTATTCAAGTTTTAGGATCAACAAATGATAACTTGACTTCTAGCTGATCATTTGGTATCAGAAGTAGCTTATATGAAAGGCAAAGGCCTCTAAATTGTGCTTAATTTACCAAAATAAATAATCATGCCTTGATTTTTAATTACTTAACTAGGACAGTAAGGTCTGACTTTGCTTAGACAAAAGTCTTGTCACTTAACAAACGTAATGTACAGTATAGAATATAAAGTTATGGTGCAGTGGAAAAAGAATTAATATTGTGTATGTTTCCTATGTGCTTGTAAGATTGTGTCCATACATCTCTGCAATGACTCAAATAACTTATTAATAAAGTCATCTGGCATGGCAAAGAAAGCGTTCTTGCAGGTCTTCCAGAGTTTATCAATGACTCACTATTCATTTTCAATGGCTTCTCCTTTATCTTACCCCAGACATGCTCAATAATGTTCATATCTGGTGATTGGGGTGGCCAATTCTCAAGCACCTTGACCATTTCTTTTGGGAATTTTGATGTGGAGGCTGAAGTATGAGAAGGAGCGCTATCCTGCTGAAGAATTTGCCCTCTACTGTGGTTTATATGTAATGGGCAGCACAAATGTCCTGATAGCTCAGGCTGTTGATGTTGACATCCACTCTGCAGATCTCTTGCACGCCCTAATACTGAATGTAACTCCAAGTCATTATTTTTCCTTCACCAAACTTGACTGATTTCTGTGAGAATCTTGTGTCCATGCGTGTTCCAATAGATCTTCTGCAGTATTTGTGATGATTGGGACAGATGATTCATCAATAAAATCTACCTTTTGCCACTTTTCCAAATGAAGCCAAGAAGTCAAGTTATTAATTGTTGCTTATACAACTGGGAACAACAACAAGACGAGTATATATGGTTTTATGTATACAGTATATACATAAAACTCATTTCAGAATTGCATGTACATTTTGAGAATTTTCCATTAATTTTCTTTCAACTGGAATGAAATTCAACAAACGTATCATTTACTGTAAGCTGAATTCTGTATTAATGTAAAATAATGTAAAATGCTTAAATGTTGAAGTGAAAAAGATTTGATTTAGTTACTAATTGTTGTTTAACTTAGCAACTTATTATTAAATGTTTTAAACCATTAACAGTTTGACATTTCCACTATGTTGTGCTTTAGATCAAGATGCTAACCACATGGCATATCTTTAGCAGAATTTTAAGTATTTTGATATTACAGTTTTTAAAAAGTGATTAGGAAATTCACTGAAATAT
This sequence comes from Danio rerio, assembly GCF_052040795.2. Classification (NCBI taxonomy): domain Eukaryota; kingdom Metazoa; phylum Chordata; class Actinopteri; order Cypriniformes; family Danionidae; genus Danio; species Danio rerio. Next base: position 13,513,441 of record NC_141026.1, read on the forward strand.
AACAGCAAAATAGTTAAAGTATCATCAATCTACTATTAAATTGTCTAAAATATTTTGCTCAAATAATATTACAAATTAAAGAGAGAATAATGACAAGCCTCAATACCGTCCACTAGAGGAAGTGAAATCACTTGGAGCAAGTCACCTGCTTTTTTCTATCAGTGCTTTAAAGATTGTCATGCATTTTATAACCTGTAATAGAGCTGACCAGAACGTGACCAGGAGAGAAACAAAATCATAATGATAAAGAATAACTATTAGCTGTTGTTAGAAGAGACAAACAAAAATTATGCAAATTAGACTTAATTATTTTATGATGATTATAAACTTTTTTATGATGATGAAACAATGCATGAGTCAGGAGGCAGTAACTGTTAAAATAGGTATAGTGGAGAGTTAAGTTAACATTAATATGATAATAAGTTAATATGAATAAAATGTGATTTACATAATTGATGTTATTATTCAAAACTGTTTCATTAACTTTTTTAATGAAAAATAAGTCAGGAGGTTTAATAATTCTGACTTTAACTGTATAGTACACTGAAAAAATATAGCTAAAATAAAATTTAGCTTTGTTTAAACTTTTAATTTAATCTAAATCACAAACATACTGTAATATAATTGTGGTCAAGAAATAAAAAATACAATTCAATAGAGACCACTAATACATTTTTTTAAAGCGTTGGTTTTAGAATTTAAGTTTGGAAAAACTGTTTACCCTTACTTCAAATTATAATTTGTTTCAGACCAACCTAAAAAAAATGTCTTCAAAGTGTAGTTCTGACTAGGTTGAAACAAAAAAAAATGACATTTAATATTAATCAAAATCTTTGTTTTGCCTCAAAGGTAAAACATTTTATGTAGAAACCATGATTTAACTGAATTACTTTGATTTAACTTAAAAATTTATTCTGAAAAAAAAATATTCTCTTAAGAGAGTACATAAGCTGTACCTGAGAGTATCTTTGTTAAAGTACTGTAACTTTAGGCTACTGTTGTTGTTGCAATACATAGAAACATGTTGTGGATGCTTAGGGCAAAAACCAAGATTACATTACATGAAAGTTTTTGAATGTTTACCCTGTCTAAACAAGATTGACTACAGATGGCCACAGATCGAGTACTGGCAGATGGCACAACACTATCTGGTCAGGAAGTGATGTAGTGGGGTCACATGACATGAAAATGCTGGTTTAAAGTAAAAATACTACTTTGAGAAATAATGTATGCTTTTAACTTCGGTTCAAATTACACATTTTATTTTAATCTAAATCTAAATCAAAAATATTTATTGTGGTAAAAGAAAAAATGACATTCACACCAAGTAAAAATGTTTTTAAAATATTTATCTTTTTAAAATATAATTTCTAATCAAGTAAAATTTTAATCTATTATTAAAGCCATTCCTATCGCCTTTGTCTGTCTAATTAAATAAATAAGTTCTTATTCTAGGCGAAGCAGTCGGGCAGTAGGTAGTACTGTCACCTCACAGCAAGAAGGTTGCTGGGTCGCTGGTTCGAGCCTCGGCTCATTTGGCGTTTCTGTGTGGACTTTGCATGTTCTCCCTTGGTTCGTGTGGGTTTCCTACGGGTGCGCCGGTTTCCCCCACAGTCCAAAGACGTGGTATAGGTGAAATGGGTAGGCTAAATTGTCTGTAGTGTGTGTGTGTGTGTGTGTGTGTCTGTGTGGATGTATTCCAGAAATAGGTTGCGGCTGGAAGGGCATCCGCTGCGTAAAAATGTGCTGGATAAGTTGATTATTCATTCCGCTGTGGAGACCCCGGATTAATAAATGGACTAAGTCGACAAGAAAATTAATGAATGAATGAATTTCCTATCCTACCTTTGCAAACTCAACTGTTCCTCCTGTGTTAATTGAAGAATGTGATTTTAAAAAAAAGTACATTTTCAAACAAAAAGATTAGAAATCTAGTTAACAACTTTATATGTCCTCTAGCGGTTTATAGAAACTCAATTTCACATTCATTCTCTAAAGATACAATTCACATACTTAGAACTAAATATTTAAAGTTTCTTTAGTCTCCAAAAAACTGAAGAAGTTCATTTTAAAATTTTAAGTGGGATATATCTGTCAAGTGAATATTTAAGAATTAGGTTCGGATTTGAGTCTAATAAATGTGTTTTGTGATGATAATGAAACAACAGATCATTTGCTTTTTCACTGTATGTTTGTGGGTGCATTATAGTCAAATGTTTATGACTGGCTTTACCCAAGTATTGCACACCTCATCTTTAATATGAATGACATCATTTTTGGATTTGTAACGGACAGTAGGGAAGATGCCTTCCTAATTAACAACATCCTTATGCTTGGAAAATGTTACATACATAGGTCAAGGTATTTAAAGATGAAACCAATGTTTTGTGATTTTTATAATAAGATTCTTTCATATATTAAATAATTTTTTATAAAACAAAAAGTGCTATAAATCTTGTCTTTGATAGAAAAGTATAAATTACAGGAACCCCCCACTATATATATATATATATATATATATATATATATATATATATATATATATATATATAAACACACATATAAATATATATATACACACATATATATATATATATATACACACACACATATATATATATATATATATATATATTTATATATATATATATATATATATATATATATATATATATATATATATATATATATATATAGTTATTATTTTACTCATAATTATTTTATGTAACATTATTTGTTATTTGTTCTTTATTTACACCTGTTTCTTTTTTGTAAGATAAAGGTTTATATATATATATATATATATATATATATATATATATATATATATATATATATATATATATATATATATATATATATATATATATATATATATATATATATATATATATATATATATATATATTTATTATTTTACTCATAATTATTTTATGTAACATATTATTTGTTATTTGTTCTTTATTTGCACCTGTTTCTTTTTTGTAAGATAAAGGTTTTTTTATATATATATATATATATATATATATATATATATATATATATATATATATATATATATATATATATATATATATATATATATATATATCTTAGATTAAAGTATAATCTTAGTTTGGACCAACCTAAAACTAAAAGAAACTGACCCACTGATACACACAAATGATTTCCACAGTGCCCCCTAGTGGACCCTCACCTTTCCTCTTCAGGTATTCAGCCACCAACGCAGCCACATGAACGTAACACATCGCTGCCTAAAGAAAACAAGACATGATGAAACATATAATCCACAACCTCCTGTTTTACCATAATAACTAATGATTAGTAATAATTTCTCAGCTTACCTCTGACAGGTCTCCGTTCTTGACGTGGATTTTGGCCATACTATCCAGCCAGGTTTTGCGCAGCTCAGGGGTGCTGGTGTAGGATTTGGCCAGGCTATACTGCAAGTCCACCAGCATCTCCGGGTCTTTTTCATGTTCCTTCATCTGCTCAGTGGCCATCAGGACTGTCCGGATCCGCTTGGTGAGGTCCTTCACATCCGAGGGGAAAGCAGTGTGCTGTAGAGTGAGCGCAGGATGGACAAACAGTCAGGTATTATGTAACTTACACATGACGGTCACATCATGGATATTTGAATGTGTAGTTTGAATATGAAAAGCTATCTACTGTATTTGAGCTCATTGTAATTTTAACCAATGACGTTATACTGTTTTTCCATATTTTTTATTTACTTTTATTTTACTTTTAAAATAGTCTAATAATAATAATAGTCTTTAACTATTCACCCTGGTGTTGTTTTAAATGTGTATATGCTCTTTTTTTGTACCAAGATTAAAGAATGTCCCCATCTTCTTTGTCATAACAATGAAAGTAAATGAGCTGACCAACTTTTAGTTTTTATGACAATTCTGTCATCATTTACTCTACCTTCTCTTGTTTAATACCTATTTGAGTTTCTTTCTTCTGTTGAACACAAAGGAAGATATTTTGAAGAATGCTGGTTGCTGGCAGCCATTGACTTTCATGATATTTTTTGCATGTCATGATTTTGCAAAGTATGATGCAATACTGGATTAACATCTTTGTTGATCCTGGAACATCAATTTTGTTCGAAAATGTAATCTATACCTATTCCCTACCCAAAACCCAACTAGAACTGTAAATTATTCCCAAAATCAGAGGGAACTAATAGTTGGATAACAATCATGTAGAACAGCAAGCCTAAACTTATCATAAACTGTAAACATATCCCTTAATTCTGATGGCTGATTGAAATGCTTTTCCAGCATCAACATAGGTGTTAATCTAGGAACATGACCTGCTTGGTGAAATCAGGTTGGCCGTATTTTCTTCCTACTACAGAAGTCACTGGGTGCCAGCAAAAAGCATTCATTACAATACATTATTTTGTGTTCAACAGAAGAAATACACTAATAAAGCACACAAAGGAGAGTAAATGATGAGGTAATTGTCATGCTTGGGTGAGTTATCACTTTAAAATAGACACAAAAGTTTTACAGAAATAATGACACATGCTGTATATTTCAGGGTTTCTGGAGGTTTGCTACAGAGTTTTATTATTTAACATTTAATTATTTAAAGAAAATTTTGACTGTCACTCTTTGTACACAACTGCTCATTCATGAGTTCAACAGTTCACTCCAACTCAAAATCATGCAAGTTGTGAGAAACCAAGACAAATAGAAATGTGGCGTAATATGCAATGGACAGTGTTCCTGTATTGCTCATCATAACATCAAGTTAACTTGTTCACTTTAGTTAACTGTTAACTTATTATGATTTTCATCTGACAACCGAAGATTGGTCTGAAGATATATATTTAACTAGGTAAAGAACTACACAGAAATTACTTTTTTTTTCAGAGATCCCAAGTGATTCGGTTTCTTGATTTATCACTGTTATGTTTTTTCTGAGTAAGTGTGATCTGTTGCACTAATAATGCCTTATGAATGAGCAGAAATATAGCATTTTGGTTCGATCTTCTGCAAAACCTTTTGTATTTTTTCCTTGTGTGGGCTGAAAAAAAAAGAAGGGCGCAAAACATTTGAACAACACCAGGATGAGCAAATGGTCGCAGACAACATTTTTTTTTTAGAGAATTATCCCTTTAATGGGAAAAATAAATGGTTCCCATATATTTGCCCCTGATTTGCTGTCTGGACAAGTTGATGCTGATTTTTCTGACTATATTTAAAATGGATTGTTGCTTTGGAAATGAAATTGATGTCTATGACTTTACCTTTACAGTTTTATCACTGTTGGCACAGTTATTAATGATGGAAAGTGACTGCTGGAATCGTGTTCCACCAATCCCGATGACATCAGCGATCAGCTGACTCACTGCAATCACCACCTGATGATGAAAAAATGTTTTAAATAAACAAGCAGGTCTTTTAATAAAATAAATATTAAAAATGTCAGTATGGACTTTAAGTGTGTTTACACTTAGCAGGTTTGTTTTGATAAAAAAAAAAATCTATTCCTATTGCTCTTTTAGTGCTTTTCATTTAAATGCTGGTATCCAAACCCTGAATACTGAAATTCACTGACATAGGAACCAAACACAGAGTAAAGACGTCTAAACAAAACAATGAAAAAATTTTCAAACAAATTACTGCAAAATATAAACCACTAAATCCTTTTTCTTTCATTCATTTTTTTACATTTCTATATTTAATCTATTTTTATATGTACAGTTTACCATTGTGAATGCTACAAGAACTAGGACTAGGTTTTTATTTTCCTTTTTCTTTATAACCAAACAAATCAAGAGAACTGAACATTACGTGTGAACACAGCCAAAGTTTTACAAACTAAGCCAGGGGTGTCCTCCTAACTCGGTCCTGGAGGGCCAGTGTCCTGATTTTAGCTCCAACCCTAATCGAGCACACCTGAACCAGCTAAACCAGGGGGACTTGAGCTTTAAGTGGGCAGTATAAACCTGGAGTTTTCATTTTTTTAACGTCTTTTATATGACACATAGTCCACCCTATTGTGTTTTATGAATGTCTACACCTACGCTAACACTTAACCCAACCTCATAGTAACCTGTTGTGTTTTATTTATGTCCACCACACCTAAGTCCCTCCCACTTGGAGGTAACCCAGCCTACTTGCAGTAAAATCCCTCCTACTTGGAGGTCTCCGGGCTGCAGTGATACCTACTTGAACTCTGCAGGACAACAGCCCTCCAGGACCAAGTTTGGACAACCCTGGCCTAAGCTTTCTACATCAGTAATTCTCAACCTGGGGTCCCGTGATCAAACTGCCAAAAGGGCTCAAGAGGACTAGCAATTACTTTAAGTAACCATGTAAGGTAATTTAGTTTTAACAGTTTTAACATACAGTGTAAGGTAATGTTTTCGTTTTTAATCATTTCTTTACAAACAGCTGATTTTATTCAAGAACTAGTATTCTCATCCAGGGATTTTAAAAAATAAATGTAAAAATATTCTGAAAAATAAATATAATATATAAATAAATAAAAAATAAATAAAAAATCCTAAAACATTATTGAATTTATTCATTTATTTTTTTTCTTTAGTTTAATCCCTTTATTCATCCGGGGTCGCCACAGCAGAATGAACCGCCAACTTTTTCAGCAAATGTGATTCCAGCTGCAACCCAGTACAGGGAAACATCCATACACACTCATTCACACACACAAACTACGAGCAATTTAGTTTAATCAATTCACCTATGCCGCATGTCTTTGGACTGTGGGGGAAACCGGAGCAACCGGGGGAAACCCACTGCAACATGGGGAGAACATGCAAACTACACACAGAAACGCCAACTGACTCAGCTGGGATTCGAACCAGTGACCTTCTTGCTGTGAGGCGACAGTGCTAACCACTGAGCCACTGTGTTGCCATTATTGAATATTAATAGCTCTAACTATTTTCAAATGTATTGACATTTTTAATATATTTCCGCTTCTATTCTTCATAAATAAAAGATTGAAAATAAGCAGCTTTGCAGTTACAGAACAAGTATCAGGCATATCTTTGAGGGCCTTCGAAAATGGTTTCTGACAATGGGGGGCCTCAGAGTAAAAAAAAAAAAAAAGTTGAGAAGCACTGGTCTAGATGGACTCTATCAGTGTTGATCTGACATCCTCCATTGTCCCTCTCTTGCCTGCAGGTGCGTGCGGACAAAGGACTTCCTTCCATTGTACTCAAAGTTGCTCTTCATGAGGAAGTAGAGCAGGTGGGCGGCATCACTGCGTATGGAGCTTAGTTTGGAATTGCAGCACTTCAGGATCTCATAACACAGACAGGCACACATATCTGCACGTCCGTCAAAGAATGTACAGGGGAACTGTGAAACAAACAAACACATGGATGAGGGCGTATTAACACAGTATTGAACGACATAACAATGCGTTTATCAAGTCTACATTAGTTTTCCTTTAGTGTGTAATGTATTTGTGCACTAAGAAAATCTGAAAAGGTATAAAGTTTGTAGAGTCCACCAAAAATAACACTAAGAGATTACTTTTGCATACATTAAATAGGCAAGGCAAGTTTATTTATTTAGCACATTTCATACACAGTGGCAATTCAAAGTGCTCTACATAAACAAGAATAAAAAAGACAAGTTTCAGAAAATAAAACAAATAATAAAAATGATTAAAAACAGATTAAATGTGTTAAAACAGGTTATAAAAGAATGAAAAAGAAAAGACACAATAGTGCGATCTGTGGGACGCAGCACAGTGCTCATTCAGTAAAGGCACAGCTAAACAGATGTGTTTTCAGTCTTGATTTGAATGTGCCTAATGTTGGAGCACATCTGATCATTTCTGGAAGCTGATTCCAGCAGTGAGGGGCGTAGTAGCTAAAAGCTGATTCACCCTGCTTTGACTGAACTCTTAGAGTTTCTAGTATATATAATCCTAATGATCTGAGTGATCTGCTTGTTTTCAGTGAGCATATCTGTAAAGTCCTAGGCCATTTAGTGATTTATAGACAAGTAATAATACTTTAAAATCTATTCTGAATGTGACTGGGAGCCAGTGTAAAGACCTGAGGACAGGTGTGATGTGCTCTGATTTTCTGGTTCTGGTCAGAATCCTGGCTGCAGTGTTCTGTTTTTTTTGGGAAGGACAGTGAGAAGGCCATTATAGTAATCCACCCTACTGCTGATAAAAGCATGATAAAGTTTCTCACAAGTCTTCACTGGAAACAAAGCATCTAATTCTTGCAATGTTTTTGAGATGATAGTATGCTGATTTACTAACTGATTTGACATGACTATTGAAACTCAGATCTTACTCCAGAGTCACACCAAGATTCTTGACTGTATTTTTTGTTGTTTGACCTTTAGAACCAAGGTACAAATTCACCTTGAGTACCTCATCTCTGTTCCCAAACGCAATGACTTTAGTTTTTTCTTTAATACATGCCTCACAGTCACAAAAACTGACTAAACAGCATTTGAGATAATGTGTTTGAGGTAATTGCTCTGGTTAGTCCAGTTCTGTCATGACAACAAACATTGAGTGATTTAGTATGGTAATAAATATGTATATAAAAGTACCGACACACAAGTATTAAGGCTTGCTACTGTCAGTATATTCACAGACACACAGTCTGAGAAAATAACATATTGCTGCTGCATATGTAACACATGAAACCAAGCAACAATCAAGAATGCATGATTGTTTGGTGTCATTGCTTTGCTATCAAAAAATGTGGTTATAATGGAAGCCAATGAGGTAAAAACAGCCATAACCATAACAAAAGGGAAGTCAATTTGCCGAGAATGTATTATTGAGTTTTTTAAAAAGTCCAAAGCATTTTCCCAAAATATGTTTCAAATTAGGGTTGGGTATCGTTTGGGGTTATTTCGATGCCAGTGCTAAATCGATACTTATAAAACGGTACCGGTGCCAAAACGGTACCCGAACCGATACTTTTGAGCCACAAAATTATTTGACAAAAAAATACGTAATCATTTTAATTGAATAGTATAATTAAAGTAGTATATATCAATTCATATTTTAAATATTTAAATTACTTAAATATATTGGTTTTTATCATTTGATTGTTGACATAAATGCAAGATTTAACGTTACAATAGCTTACTAGTACTAACCTGTGGAAGGGCTGTCATCAAAAGCAGTGAACTCCTTTTTTCTAAGGTTGGGATTTGTGACTACGTTTACATGCATATGACTTGCCTTAATCTAAATAATACAATAATATGATTAAGGTAAATATATGAGTTGTTCCTTTCATGGTGCCGTTTTACACGTTATAGAACATAAATTAATTAACGTTACATCACCGCACTATCCAACATTTCCTCAAAAGTATCATGTAATTTTGGGTGTTTCATTTTTACATTTTCAATTTTAACAGCAGTTTGGCAGTTTCACTTTCATTCAGGAATATTTCATTCATGCCCCCGTGACAAACTGAGGTATTTGATGTGAGTATTAGGCTAAGGACTGGTGCGGGTCTCTGTGGTCCTTTAAGGTAATCACAAATGACTGTATACATGGTAGACTCTTAATCAGAGTATTGTCTTAATCACATTAAAATTTTGTTTTTTGGTGTCCATGGAAACATAAAGTTGCCAGAAACAAAAGTCCCAGATAATGTTGCAAGCTGTCAAAGACAAAGTGCATTCCTCTGCCTTTAAGTGCCCTAAAATGTTTCATTATGTTTGACGTGTTTCCCCCCTTACGCACAACTTTTGTAAAGCATCTGCTTCAAGTTGGTGTGTCAGAGAATCCTTGCTTGTAAAATATAGCCATACTTTAGAACGCTTAGTTCAAGCAAATTTGATGAACGCGATCATGCATGTTGATGAAGGGAGTTGCTCACCGAGTGCGCCGTACTGCGCGCTTTGCCTTCTATATCTAAGAAACAAGTACAAACGCCACAAACGCCTAACATCGCTGACGGTGTCCGTATCCCTCAAACTTGTTTAGATTTAAATGTTTAGAGATAGTGTGACACAACGAGCACTTATGTGTGATTTGGTGCACCCCTTGATGCTTCTTGTGTTCTTGTTGCAGCACCAGCGCACAGATATTAGGCACTAAATTTCAATGCTGATTTGGTCTGCTGCATACCGGTTACAAAGGTACCGGTGCCATAATGGCACTGGGTTTCGGTAACCAATCCTAGTCATAATAAGATTTGGGTAACACTTTACAATAAGGTTCATTAGTTAATGCATTTACTAACATGAACTAATCATGAACAACACTTGTACAGCATTTATTAATCATAATTGAACATTTACTAATGCATTATTAACAATCAAGTCCATGCTTGTTAACATTAGTTATTGCACCATAAGTTAACATGAACTAACAATGAACAACTGTATTTTCATTAACTAACGTTAACTAACAAGAACATACACAGTGGTAAATGTATTGTTCATTGTTTGTTCATGTTAGTAATTGCATTAATTAACATTAACTAATGAACCTTATTGTAAAGTGTGACCAAGATTTGTCACTGAAAATTATTCCATTTGCTGAAACACAAAGTTTTGGCCAAATAAAGACTCATAATCACCCTAAAGTGAATGAAAACATCCCCAACAGCACACAAGGGTTAAGTAAATCCAGGCTGTATTTATTTAACACTGGCCTAATACAACTCCTTTGTATTAAAACAGTCTCTTACTGGGATTTTCTACCCTCATATCCCATAAATCAAGAGCAAGGGCAGATGTTGTGGTTACCTTGTAAATGAAGGTCCTTAAAGAGGTGAAGACCTGCTTCAGTGCCGTCTCAGACTGTGGAATCTGAAGGAAACAGAGGTGCACCTGGAAAACCTTCTTCATTAATGGGTTATGACCCAAATCAGCACACAGCTGCGTCTGTGGACACAGGGTTTATGGTCAAAAGTGCTACAGGGAAAGCGCATTTTTAAACACACATTTCCAAATTGATGGTACCTTAAAGCCCATGATGAAAACGCTGAGTGTGTCCAGCACCGTCAAGCACACCTCCGTTGAGATGTTGGCCTCCAAAAGACACGCGTCAGCATCAGCGTGGCAGTATGCTGGAGGGGGAAGAGCAAAAGAAAGATCATATCAATTAAAAAAATAAGCTGAACACAACTGGAATATGCTGCTGTGGCTTCCCAGTATTGATTTACTCTGGCTGTTTGGACTACTGTAAATCAGTGGTTCTTGGGCTAACATAGCTGACACAAATATGCTTTAAGAATGCTTTACTAATTAAAGTCCATCAGACTACAGCACATCACTTCAAAGACAAGCACTTGTTTGGCTTATTAAGGCATAAAATATAAGCTCTGCGTACACCCCGTGCAATAAGGCACAAGACATGTATGGCATAATTTTTTGCTATTTTCAGACCTGCACAACCCTATTTTTCACTTTTGCGCCAAGTTGTTTTAATAAAAAAATCCATTTGCATCACTTTGTGGACTTACGGGGGGTTGGTGGTGGGTTAGTTTGGAGATGTATGGATCACCATATGGGGCATATGATGTCACAGAATTAGAAATTAATTTAGAAATAGTTTTGAAACAAATCTTTGCACTTAACAAACAAAATTAAATATGTAGGCTAACGATTGTCTTCAGTGGAGTTCATACAACTTTGTTTCCTCATTCGTAAAAGTGAATGCATTTTAGACTTTGAGCCTAGATCGTTCAAATAGAGCCCAAAGTGTTTGTTGCTCTCTGCTAGCATTTATCAGTGAGGTGTTAATTAGCCGTAAGTTTAATTTCCTACAATTTTACTTCTAAATGTTTTCTGAATGTCAGTTATATTAACATTATGGAAACGTACTATTTATAACCTAAAAAGAGTTATGGCAATATTATCTTTGCTCTTATATACTCTATAAACTTTCGAAATACAGTAGTAAAATGTATAAATGTTTGAAAAAAAGGTAAACTGTCTTTAAAAAGTTATATGAATGGGTATCATTTTAATATATATTTTAGATGCTATAGTTGTTTTGAAAAGTTCAAATTATATACAGTTATTTTAGTCTAGTGAAAAATACATCAAAAATATTTTCTTGGCATACAGTTTTTTAAAAGTTATTTCAAAATTTTCATATATTTTTTTCATTCATTTATTAATTTCCCTTTGGCTTAGTTTCTTTTTCAGAGGTCGCCACAGCGGAATAAACCATATATTATTTTAATTAGTTCTAATTTAATTTAAAGAGGCTATATACGGTTGAAGTCAGAATTATTAGCTCCCCTTTGAATTCCTTTTCTTTTTTAAATATTTCCCAAATGATGTTTAACAGAGAAAGGAAATTTTCACAGTATGTCAATTTTTTCTTCAGAAGTCATTTGTTTTCTTTTGGCTAGAATAAAAAAGTTTTTAATTTTTTTAAGGTCGAAATTATTAGCCCCTTTAAGCTATCTATTTTTTCAATAGTCTACAGAACAAACCATTGTTATACATTGACTTGCCTAGTTACCATAACCTGTCCAGTTAACCTAATTAACCTAGTTAAGCCTTTAAATGTCACTTTAAGCTGTAAGTGTCTTGAAAAATATCTAGTCAAAAAATATTTATTGTCATCATGAAAAAGATAAAATAAATCAGTTATTAGAAGTGAGTTAGTGCTAATAATTCTGACTTCAACTGTATATGAATTTTCATATATTAATTGCATGTTTATGGTGGAAGTGCATTTAAACAGTAATGAAACAAGATGTTTCTCGACTTATTAGGTTGTCTATAAAATCTTGTACCATTTTTACCAAATAGGTAGCATCTGTACTGTAATGACAATATTCAAACAATCACACAGAATAAAGAGATTCATTCAAACTATCACAGTCTCACATAGCCAGATCTATACAGTCTCTAGTCTCATGTGTAGGAGTTCATGATCAAGCTATTGTAATTTTAATTCCCTATATGTTGACATGATGCAGAGGGTTTGTACAAACATATCCATATAGCAATGTTAATCAGATGCTTTCTTAACTGCTGATTTCTCTCAATAGTCATTTTTGTTGTGTTTATTTTGTTATAGAGTGTAAAACATGCAATGCAGATGTGCAATTTCATCCAAATGTTGCTCTGAGCTGCATAGACTGTGTCTGGATGCTCAATATCAGTATATTGGTGCGAAATATACACAGCACTGTAATTATTTGGAGTTTCTTTGAATCTCAAGAAGCTCTTTTACTAAAAAATATCCCAAGAACATCGCATTCAGATTGAAAGACACATATACACAGTGTAACTTTCATGATTGTTGAATAATATGAGATCTTGGAGACAGTGGGAAGTGTGTGAATGAGTCTTACTGTGGTTGAAAGTGTGTGAGTTCTCCAGGCTGCCCAGCTGGTGTAAGCGAGTGTGCATGACGCTTCCTCTGTTACGAGACACAGGGAGAGTCAACGACTTCCTGTCCGGAACCATAAACCCCACCCCATCCTGGCTTCTGAGGGAAATACAAAACATTTATTAGAGGTCTGTGAGCTGTCAATCCTATACAACAACAATACAACTGTGTAGGGGTGATATCATAGATTTTAGTTTTTGATGATTAGGTCTACTTAAAATCTCCATAGTCCATAGTCTGACAATTATTCCATTATTGGTACTATATTCCTTTGGGTGTATTATATGCAGTCAGATCTACTGTATAATATCCTTTTTTTGTATTAATAGTTTTAGTAAGTTCAGTTTTATTAGTGGTTTTAGTAAGTTTGTTTCATTTCTCCCAAATTTGTTTAGAAAATTAGTCAGGTCTGAACCGGACATTATAATTGATGAAAATCCAAAAAAACTGAAAAGTTGTGAAATATTGCTATAATTTACAGTAAAACAACTATTTCCTATTTGAATATATTTTAGAATGTTATTAACTTCTGTGGAGCTGAATGTATTTGTTTGATATTAGTCCTGAAATTTTAATAATTTTTTCTAATTATCTCAAGTACTGTTTAACATACATATTTTAAACACATTTTTTTTAAATAACTAATTTCTTTCAGCTAGCTAAAGTGGTTTACTCCCAGGTGGGGCTTAAAATAAGGGGCTGTGCGATTTACTTCTAGAAAGAATTTGAAAATGGGGGGCACGTAATAAGAGCTGTAAAGCTTAACTTTTTAATTTTAGGTAAAAAAATCTAACCTGTTGGGGACGTTGGGGGTGACCACCAGAATGGGGAAGTCCCAGTGTAAAATGGGAAAATATGATACAGCTGTGTTTTGAAATATGGAAAAACTATCTTTACTCTTTTTTTATCTGTTTTTATATTATTAGTTTCTATTTTATTAATACTTGTCTCTTTTATTTTTATGTAAAGCACTTTGAAATGCCACTGTATATGAAATGTGCTTTATAAATAGACTTGCCTTGCCTTTGCCATGATGACGATACATAGAATCTCACTATAAACACTGTAAATATTGAACACATAACTATTTTTTAAAAACATTTTTAAAGGTGCTGTTGAGAAAACAAAACTAATTAGTTACAAATGAAGTTATGTTTTATAAAATGAAATGACGCAGGGAAAAAGGATTGAACACATGAATAAAGGAAGGTGCAATAAGGCAGTGAAAGCCCTCTGCCCTTCTTCATTGTAAATGAATGTTAGCTGCTTCAGTCCAACATCTACATTATCAGGATGATGAAAATGTAACCAGGGTGGACATTTCAGCAAGACAATAATCCAAAACACAGCCAAGGAAATTCTTAAATGTTTTCAGAGAAAGAAAATCAAGCAGAATGGGCCAGCCAATCACCTGAATTGAATCCATTATAAAATACAAAATAAAGATCAGATTTGATAGATAAGACCCACAGAACCATCTCGATTTTTAGACTCTGTTGAAGTCCGAACTCACAGCTGAGCAATTCATATGACTTCATTCTCTATATGAGAGGTGTCTTTAAGCTACCAAAAAAGCCTTTTATATAAAGTATTAAACACGTTCCAGTAGTTCAGTACTTTTTCCTTGTGCCATTTCATTGTCATTCCACATAACTTATTTTTCAGATTTTTTTGTTTTGTTTTATTTTTATGTTTGTATTGTTTTTACCAAAAATCTGCTTCAATTCAATGTCAAAAACTCCTTAAGAAATATTATTCCCAGGAAAAAAACACAAGGTGTTCTATACTTATTTTCCCTGCTGTATTTTAAAAGATTTTGAAAGATTTATTAATTCAAAGGCTTAGCTAGTTTAATTATGTTAACTAAGCAAGTTAGATTAATTAAGCAAGTTAATGGACAACAGTGGTTAGTTCTGTAGCCAATCGAAGAAAAAAAATCTTAAGAGGCTAATAACATTGGTCTTAGGCGTTTTTACATTTAAAAAATATTTTCTTTTAATTTCAGCCAGAGATTTTCTCATCATTTAAGAAATATTTTTAAAATAATACAAAAATAATACAAATTTCATAGAAAGGTTAACCATTTTGCCTTCAGCTGTGTATATATTTATGTATTTTGAAAATTATAAATGTCTTTATACATTATTTGTAAATTTAATGTATCTTTGCTGACAGAAAAAGTCTTTACACAAATTTGTTAATGATCATGTACGTGTAAGATTGGTTTCTTTGACAATAAAATCAGTAGCAGTACCCTGTGTCTGCTGACAACCTAATATACAGCATTTAGTAGGTTGCACCAAACATCCTTAAATAAAAGTTTCTTAGCAAAGCTTGCAAAAATTTCGACTGAGATTAAATACAATTGACGTTAAAATGTGCCGCATCAACATCAAATATAGCCGATATTTTCAAAGTTCAAGTGTTCTGTTGTTATGAAAGGCACGTTATTGAAGATTAAATTCAAACAACTCTTGATATGACCCCTAAAACACATGCATCCAGTTATGCTTGCTTCTATCCTTTTTTATATCAACACACACTAATGTACATTTATATACACTATAAGCTACAGAGTCAAAACTGTATTTCTGCTAATAAACCACTTCTAAAGATGATTTGTGAAAGGTGTTAAAACAATGTATTAGATCTTGGCATCCATTAGTCAAGTGAAGAGCGGAACAAGTGACGATGTAAGCACTAAACACATAGTATACGTGTGAGAGCATAATTTATTGTAGTTCTTGTGTTTAATGGATGCATGCAGGTGAAATCTAAACCACAAAACCCTCATGAATGTGGAAACACACACACACACACACACACACACACACACACACACACACACACACACACACACACACACACACAAACACACAAACACACAAACACACAGACACAGCAGTGGGTTAGTATTCAGCATGCTGTTAGAGAAGGCCACTCAGTAGCACACAGCTCTTACCCTGTTCAGAGGTGCCAGGACTCTACTGTATCACTGACTAACTGAACCCTCGCCAGTGTTTCAGCCAATAAAACATATGCACACATAAAGGAGGAGCGTCATTCAGGGTAGAGTAGGACTTGATGCCGTGTATGCATGTTGAGTAAGTGTGAGTGCATGCAAGTTAAAGGCCAGACAGCGAGTGAGAGAGAGAGACAAGTTTGCGTGAGAGAGCAATGATTGCCTTGAGGTATAGTTTACAGTATGTCTGGGTCTACAAAAAAATAAGACAAAACTGGTCTTTTGTGATCAATGTGGAACTAGAGATGTACAGTTGAAACCAGAAGTTTACGTACACTGTATAAAAAGGCACATAACCATTTAAAAAAAATTTGGATGTTAATGTGACTAAACTTTTTCTCTTTTAGGTAAGTTAGGATTATCAAATTAGCTTCTGTTATGCTTAATAGCAGAATAATGAGAGAGATATTTTTTGAGAAATTGTTATAACTTTTCTTGAAAGTCAAGTTTACATACAATAAGATTATTATACTTCTAAAAAAGCTCAGATGATGGTGTCAAGGTTTTGAAAGTTTCTGATTGGCTAATTGACAACATTTGAGTTAATTGGAGGCACAATTGTAGAATAGTATTTAAGGAAAACCTCAAACACACTGCTTCCTTGTGTGACAACATGGGAAAATCAACAAGCCAGAATCAACAAAAAAGCCAGATTACAATTTGCTAAATTACTCTGGGAAAAAGAAAACATTTTGGAGACATGTCCTGTGGTCTGATGGAACTAAGATTGAAGTTTTTGTCCATAATGACCAGTGTTACATTTGGAGGACAAAGAGGAAAGCTCACAAGCTTAGAAACACCATCCCAACTGTGAAGTATGGGGGCAGCAGCATCATGTTGTGGGGCTGTTTTGCTGCAGGAGGGACTGGTCCACTTCACAGCACAGATGGCATCATGAAGAAAGAACATTATGTAGAAACACTGAAGCAACATCTTAAGACATCAGCCAGGAAATTAAAACCTGGCCACAAATGG
The DNA here is from genome assembly GCF_052040795.2 of Danio rerio. Taxonomy (NCBI): domain Eukaryota; kingdom Metazoa; phylum Chordata; class Actinopteri; order Cypriniformes; family Danionidae; genus Danio; species Danio rerio. Next base: position 13,530,776 of record NC_141026.1, read on the forward strand.
GCCTTCCAAACAGACCATGACCCTAAGCATACTGCCAAATTAGTTAAAATGTGCTTTAAGGACAACAAAGTGAATGTTTTGGAGTGGCCATCACAAAGCCTTGATCTCAATCCTATAGAAAATTTGTGGGCAGAGTTGGAAAAGCTTGTGCGAGCAAGACTAACAAATCTGACTCAGTTACACCAATTCTGTCAGGAGGAATGGGCCAAAATTCCTGCAAACTATTGTGAGAAGCTTGTGAAATGAAACATTTGACCAAAGTTACACAGTTTAAAAGCAAAACTAAAAAAATACCAAGGAAATTTATGTAAACGTTCGACTGTCTAGAAATTAATGAAAAAAAAGCAAATGTAAATCATTTAGGTAATCTAACGGACCTAAAATAGTAAACGTTACCATCAGACATAAAAAAAAAATGCATTCCTTTTTTTAGAGTGTATGTAAACTTCTGGTTTCAACTGTATTATTCATATGCAGATGACCTGTCTTCCCATCCCATTGTATCACATTTAAGAGCAATTGTAAACCAAATGAGGAAAATTCAAATACATTAAGAAAATCACTTAACAGGCACTGAAAAAAGTAGCTTTCGGATGTCATTTATTCTTGTTTTGTTTTTCCAAGTCACTGAACATGAGCCTTGCAAAAGCCTCGTGTATATATAATATTATTTATTGTGTAATATACAATATACAAATATGAAATATTCAAATTAAAATACTGGATTGTGTATAAAATCTTCACAAAACAAGTAATGAAAAGAAAACAAAATATACATAGAACAAAATAGTAATATGATAATGTTCCAAACTTATTTAGCCTTGAAATATGGTGCTTAGTAGGGAAGAAACATTTTATAAATAAAATATAAATCTATAAAATATTTTTGAATAAGCAGTACTAAAATAAATACTTTTACATAAACAGTTGTCAAATTGAATGCGTTATGTATGTATGTTTGTATGTATGGATGGATGTATCTATGTATCTATGTATGGTATGTATTAGGGCTGCTCGAAATGAGAAAAATCTGATATTGCTATATATTTTTTTTATAAATATTGTAATATGAATATAGTTTCACAAGTTTGAACGGCTCTTTTGAAAGATTTCTTTGAAATCTAACAGTATTGAGGTACAGAAATTGGGTAACAAAACAGTTATTTGAGATAAAAACCAGTTATTTGAGATAAAACAAGTTACTGATTTTTAAAGATTATTCAGAATGCACAAGTGAATGTTTAATAAACTATATCTTATTATTCAGGCATATACTAATAGTTAATTTGTATGTTATTAAATGCTTTATTAGCTTAATTTCATCCAGTTTTGTGACCTAATCTAAAGTGAGGACTACTTATGCTTTTTAAATCCCTTATAAATGACAATTAAAGGCTCAGTTAAATTCTAAACAAGAAATAAATCAAATAAACAACTTTATTCATTTCAATTCATTTGAAGATACACAAATGAAAGATAAAGAAAAATTATCAAGTGAAAAATAAATCTTTGCAATCTTAACTAAAATAAAATTACAGTGCAGTTTAAACTTTGCTAAAAAACATTGAAATGTTGTATCGTAATATATTGTTAAATTATGATATCCTTGTTGTTTTATCCAATTTCATGTTATATTTGACACTCCTGTTATTCAGCAATGCTTAAACTTTAAAGTAATTTTACTTTTTAGATAAGATTGCAAAGATTATTGTTCATATGATACTGAGCCTTTAATAGTCATTTATAAGGGATTTATAAAGCATAAATACTCCTCACTTCAGATCAGGTCACAAAACTGGATAAAGCTGAGGTAATAAAGCATTTATTAACTTATAAATTAAATATGTCTGAATAATAAGATATATAAATGTTAATTTCAACAGTTTATTAATCGTTTACTTACTCATTCTGAATGATCTTAGAAAAAAAAACTCAACTACTCTTAAATCCAAATCATTTGTAAATAATGTGATACTTAATTTAACACTGTAAATGTGCTTTTAGGTCAAGAATACAGCATTTGTATTTGCAGTTATAAACTGCTTACTAAAGTTTATTAATATTGAGTTGTTAATGCTTAATAGTGTGTAGTTATTATAAAGTGTTACCAGAAATGGAATAGTCACAATGCAAAAAAAAAAGCTTTTTTTTTTACTTTGCTTGTCTTGTTTCCAGTCCATATATCTAACAATTCTTTATCAAGTAAAACCATAGTTTTTTCACCTTCAGAAGAAATAAGTCAAAATAAACAGTTTTCCTTAAAACAAGTAAAATTATCTGCCAATGGATTAAGTAAAATAATCTTGTTTTTGTTTTGAAATGTGGATATTTGGACTAGACACAAGACAAAAATTGTGTATTAATAATCAAATACAACAAATCTTTGTTACACCAAACATTAGCAATTTTTGTGCCCAAATGTTCTAAACTCTTCTAAAATGCTCAGTCACAGGCGTTAAAAACACATGCAAATTATAAACCTTTACTCTATTATGATTGAACTTAGCAGTGACTCTACAAATCACATGTTCTGTAGCTCCTGGTCAACTTAATTTCAGACTTATCATTGCAAATCTTACGATGTGACTATTGTGCATGTTCACATTGCGATATCGATGCTGATATGATATATCGTGCAGCCCTAGTATGTATGTATGTGTACGTATAGAAGTATGCCTGTAACTGGGAACTCTTCAGGCCTTTAGACTAAAATATTGTTTAAAAAAAGTACAATTTCAAATAAAAAACTAAATATTCAAAAGCAGACTTTAAAAGTTTGTCATTTAAAAATGTAGAAGGTGCACCTTATCTGTTGAGATATAGTTATGTATTTTATGTTATTATTATCTATTTAACAAAAATATGATTATGATTACTGCCTTTAAAAAATCCTGGATTTCCCACAGAAATATGCATGATTCAGGAAGAAAAGCAATGAAAAATGTATGCTATTAGGAGTGAAACGTTTATTTTTTACCTGGCAATGAACCTCTTCCCCATATACCTGAACTGATGTAGACAAACTCTGTGCATGAGAAAGAGAGAGAGATGAACTGAGTGCTCAGTATTAAGTTACAGGAGCTCAGTACTGATCTAATTAGTGCCAGTCCAGATGACTTACTCTACTAAAGTGAAAAAGTCCATCAGCTCAGAGGTCGTGGCTTTGTTCCAGTATGTAAATAAGGCATCTAGGGGGAAAAAAAGAGCAAATTTCTATGAGAAGGTATGGAGAATCTAACAATTAGAGTCTTGTGTCTATATTCTTACCTTCTGACATGCTCTTTAAGACATGGAGGAAACACATGAGCAGGTTTTTGATTTCTTCTCTGTCCAATTTATCACAGCGCAGCATAGAGCTACCCAGAGCAGAGGCTGACTGAGTCTGCCACACACACATACATTAAGTATAATATGGAAAACACATCAAAATATCATATACCAGGACATCTAAAAGCTTTACGCAGAGAATCATTCACTGCTCACACCTATAGTAAATGATATCAAGTGAGCAAAAACACACTCCACCACATGCACCGAGCTGGAAAAATACAATATAATAAATACATGCATGCAAACCCCTATGACGTACCCCAGAAAGCATTTTTAGTTTTTAAAAGATGTCTGATAGATGTCTAATAGACGTCTAAACGTAGTCGACTTGGCTAAAACAATGCTAAATTTGGGCTGTCAGTGAAAATCTATTAGACGTATAAGAATAGGCTAAAACTAGTCATCCAATAAACAGAAATGAATGACCACACATGTAAAGTCTGTCTAATTTGTCTATTTAATAACTAGTCTAGTTTTGGGCTATTCTTAGATGTCTATTACAGTAAATTGTCACTGACAGCCCAAGTTTAGCTTTGTTTTAGCCAAGCTGTCTATGTTTAGATGTCTATTAGACATCAATTGAACACAAAATTGTTTGCTGGGACACTACCAGTCAAAAGTTTGGGATCAGTAATATTTTAAAGAATTCTGCTAAACAGGACAATATTATAATAATTTCTGAAGTTGCATTATAAATTACAGCTTCTTTTAATATATATATATATATATATATAGGAAATCCTAATCATTTCATACTTTTAACTAGTAGTGTAAGAAAGGTTTAAGGCAGTGGTGTCCAAACTCGGTCCTGGAGGGCCGGTGTCCTGCATATTTTAGTTCCAACCCCAACTAAACATACCTGAACCAGCTAATCAAGCTCTTTCTAGGGCTGTTTCTAAATCTGCGTTCTTCAGCAATCTTGCTTCCTTGTGTAACGTCATCATTAACTGCCAAAGTTCTGTTTGGCAAAGTTCAACTGCCAAAACTCAAGACCGCAAGAACGGAGGACGCGTGAAAGTTCCCGGATGTGTTCTTGATAACGAGGATGCATCGATGCAGACTTGAGCGGAAAACTCGCTTGAGTAGTCCAAGAAGTCATTGCGGCTGAATAAAGGAGGTGGGGAGTGCAGCATTCTATATAGATTTATATAGATAGTTCAGAGACATAACTTACAGTATTTATCTCAGAAGTTTGCCTGAATGAAACGATAAAAGAAAATATTACCAAGAAAATGTTAATAAAGGCCTTTAAAAACACATTAAGGGTGTTTAATTGCTAAAATCAGTTTCTGAAAATCAGCTTTTGAAATCAGTAAGGTCTTCATGCATAGTTTATAATGTGAAAAAGGAGAAAAACAATAAATCATTGTATGAACGCTGTAATGTTTGAATAATTTTCCATTAAAAACGCGTGAAGGTCATGTGACCATCAGGAAGAATTAGAGAAAAACGCAGCATTTCATTTCTCAAAGGACGCATTCTCTGTTCTCGCAGTCTCCCGAGTTCGTTCTTCCAAGGTAACTTGGCTGGTCTCCACAAGAACGTGAATCCATTCTCTGCGTTCTTGGAACTGAGAAACAGCCTATACTAGAAACTTCTAGAGAGGGGTGTTGAAGGAAGTTGGAGCTAAACTATGCAGGACACAATAAATCCAGGACTAAGTTTAGACACCCTTGGTTTAAGGGATGAAAGCGCACACAAACTCCCCAGATGGGGACACTCTTGTGTTGCTCTACTTGTATGCTGTCAGTAATTCTGTTAGTGTCATTGTCGAGGAGGGCTGGGCTTGACAGCAAAGAGAAATCCATTGTGACACGTTTGGCTGCTCTGCTGAGAGGGGCGGAGTCTTCTTGTTCGAATGGGAGGGGCAACACTGTGAGAGTGTGTCTACGTGTAAACCTCTCTTTTGGCTAAGAAGTTACAGGTCAAGGGCAAAAGGGGAGGATAAAAGTTAGTAGTCATTAGCGGAAACTTAAAAGCAACAGCTTTAAACATGAAATTAAGGCTATTACATTTATGACCTCTTGATATGTCAATATATATCTGTTAAATAATAAAAAAAAGTAACAGAAATATTTTGGAAAATACAGTTCTATTTTATTATTGCAGATTTTTGACAGTGAATTTAATAAATTCAGTAAATTGTTGTTTCCAAAAAAAAAAAAGATAGTTTAAAGAGAAAGTCAGTTTCTTTTATGTCTAACTCAATATTGTAACTGTTTTATGCGATCAGTATGAAAATATTTATAGATTACATTGCTTTTTGATAATTAAGGTCATAATCATGACCTTATATCTTCTAACTCAGAGACATAAACAACAATGTGTGCATCACCTTATTTTGTTTTTATATGTTAAAAGGCAAAGCAAAGCACATCTGAGTGATACTGAAGTTTAATTCAAGTGATAAAGCATATCAATTTTGAACATTCTGTACACATTCCTGACTCAATTTAACAGGGTTGCTGTGCTGTGGTAATTCAACTAATCCTGTGGTAGTTTTGGGATTATTAGTTTAATAATTAACTTCTGAAACACATCTAAAGCCTATATGAAGGTTATGGCTCTGGTAAGTTAGCCCTGAAGATGTGATTGTGGTTTCCCTTCAATAGATATGTTAAAACTCTGGAGATTTTCCAGGGAGTGGGAAATGTAGCATAACAGATGTTTGGTGACCTCACATGTTCAAGTAATGTATTAGACGTATGTGGAAAAGTGCTCCAGTTAAAGACGCCCTGAGCACATGTGCTGGAAGGAGGAAAGAACCCCCCCCATCCCAAACAATAAGTCCATTTAATGGTGTTTAAAGGTTAGTTCACCCCCAAACTAAAAATTCTGTCATTATTCACCTTCAAGTCGTTCCAAACCTATAATACTTTCTTCATCTTCAGAACACTGAGATACCTTTAAGCAAATCTGAGATTTTTTTTAATCCAAAGTGATTCAGATTCAACTGAAGACTCATTTTTGGCTTTCCCTGGGAATCAAACTCACAACTTTGCCTATTATTTGAGTCTTCATGTGTTTGCATGACTGCTAAATAAAGTAACTGTGTTGATGTGGGTGTTTTAGCCAAAGCTTTAAATCAGATTTGATCTTCTAACATGCAAAAACTGCATGAATACTGAATATAGTTTTCCAATTTTTAAAAAGTGCCCACTAGCCAATCGACCTTCATATTTTCTTTGCTTTCAAAATATAAAATGCACATATAAAGCTATTTTACTCCTCCTGGCTATTTCTTGATTCTAGTGAACCAACTGTGAGAGAACTGGTTAAGGATATTCTACTCAAGCCAATAAACTCATGTCATCCGAGAAAGGAGGCCATTCCTGATCAGAGCAATGTGCTCTAACACAATAAATCATGTCACTTTTGATTTCATGACTACTTTAAAGAATCCCTTATTATCCAAATTAAATTGAATTGCATTTTAAACAATTAATTCCAATTTACTGTAAGTGGTTATTGTACATGTGATTTTTTTTGGGCTCAATTTTGAGGTTGATTTAAATGCTTGCATTGTTGACTTAATGTTTATATGTGAATAAAACCAAAACAAATCTGTTCACCATATAAAGAGAATGTCTCTAATAAAACCACTAAGTCCATCTGAATTAGGTTTTTGATCACTTTTCAAACATTTGAGTAATAGGAATTTGAGAAGTAGAAATAGCCAATAATACATTGCAGGTATTATTTCTAGAATTATTATATTTTACATATACAGTGAGGTCAATCCGTATTTCATCACGCTGTGATTTTTCAATATCTCCTACTTAGAAATCATGGAGGGGTCGTACATTTTCACTGTGAGAGACAGAACCTGAAAAAACATCCAGAAATCACATTGTATGATTTTTAAAAATGTATTTGTAAATTACTGTGTCAAATAAGTATTTAATCAATTAATTAAAAAATGTTTAATATTTGGTAGAGAAGGCTTTGTTAACAATTACAGAGGTCAAAGGGTTCCTGTAGTTCTTCACCAGATTTGCACACACTGCAGGAGGGATTTTGGTCCACTCCTCCATACAGATCTTCTCTAGATTTCTCTTGGATTTAGGTCTGGAGACTGGCTAGGCCGGGCGATGCAGTGGCGCAGTAGGTAGTGCTGTCGCCCCACAGCAAGAAGGTTGCTGGTTCAAGCCTCAGCTGGGTCAGTTGGCGTTTCTGTGTGTAGTTTGCTTGTTCTCCCTGCGTTGGCGTGGGTTTCCTCCGGGTGCTCCGGTTTCCCCCACAGTCCAAAGACATGCAGTACAGGTGAATTGCGTAGGCTAAATTGTCCATAGTGTATGAGTGTGAATGAGTGTATGTGGATGTTTCCCAGAGATGGGTTGGGCTGGAAGGGCATCCGCTGCTTAAAAGTGTGCTGGATAAGTTGGTGTATCATTCCGCTGTGGCGACCACGGATTAATAAAGGGACTAAGCTGAAAAGAAAATGAATGAATGACTGGCTAGGCCATTCCAGAACCTTGATATGCTTCTTACTGAGCCATTCCTTGGTTTTCCTACCTGTATGCTTCGGGTCATTGTCATGTTGGAAGACCCAGCTATGACCCATCTTTAATGCTCTGTCTGAGGGAAGGAGGTTTTAGCCCAATGTCTCACAATACATGGGCCCATTCATCCTCTCCTTAATACAGTGCAGTCGTCCTGTCCCTTGTGCAGAAAAACACCACGAGAGCATGATGCTTCCAGCCCCATTCCTCACTGTACGTATGGTTTTATCGGGATGATACTCATTCTTTTTCCTCTAAACGCGGCGAATGCAGTTAAGACCAAATGGTCTCACCACAGGACTTTCTCCAATGACTCATCAAGATGGTCCCTGGCAAACTTTAGACAGACATTGACATGGGCTGACTTAAGCAGGGGAACCTTGTAATGTATGATTTAAAACCATGATGTCTTAGTGTATTACTGATGGTAGCCTTGGAAACGCTGGTCCCAGATCTCCTCACTGCATTGATCAGCGCCTCCTGTATAGTTCTGGGCTGATTCTTGATCATTCTTAGCATCATTGATACTCCACAAGAAAAGATCTTCCATGGGGCCCCAGTCCGAAGGGACATTGACAATCATCATAAGCTTCTTCCATTTTCTGACAGTTGCTCCACCAGTTGTTCTTTTTTCACCAAGCCGCTTGGCAATTTCCCTGTAGCCATTTCCAGCTTTGTAAAGGTCTACAATATTGTCTCTTGTGTCTTTTGACAACTCTGTGGTTTTGCACATGTTGCTACTTAAACTTTTGACTGATTGTGGGGTGCACAGGTATTTTTATGACTGCCATCAACCTCAAACAGCTACTAAATTACAATCATGAGCAGAGTGTAGCTGGACTATTTAAAACCAAAATAACAGGACTTTGAGGGTCAAAAATCTGGCTGAAAAGCAACTGATCAAGTACTTAATTGACAGTAATTTGACAGTAATTAAAGATTTAAAAATCTATATTTTTTAGATTCTGGAAAAGTGGAAATGCACCTATGGTGAAAATTCTAGACCCCTACATGATTTCTAAGTATGAGATATTGAAAAATCACAGGGTGATTAAATGCTTATTGACCTCACTGTATATAATGGGGATTACACTAATGGGACTACTTGTGCATTCAATGATCTGGGTTGCGTTTCCCAAAATTATCATTGTCCAACTAAGGTCGCAAGTTCCGTCATTACAAACATAGTTTGTTGATTTGCCGTTTCCCAAATCCATCATTCCAACAAATATTCGCAAACTGCGTCGCAAGCTTGTGCACTTGCAACTACACCTCTGGAGCTGTAGTTAGAAACATATTTCCTGGCTGTGTTCTATTCCCACTTATCCCCCTATGCCCTATTTGTTTAGAACTTTCTAACAATTAAACTCGCAGTGCACTTTGAAAACATTGATGTAATTTTGAACACAGTCGTGACTCATGACAAAAGCTATAGGTGACCTATTATTTGAAAGCGGAATTATGTTCGTCTCCAAAGCTTGTGTAAACAAAAAACATAGCATACAATAATGCTTTTAATTTATAGTAGATTATTTATTAAGTATTGTATATGACATGGGCCTGTTGGTTAGAACATTTCTGCAGTGGTTTGCAAATGTCAAATTGTAAAAGTAGACCTTTCAAAAACGTTTAATAAATAAACAATATCCTACTTAATAATAATAATAATAATAATAATAATAATAAAATTATTATTAAAGTAGGATTTTTTAATTTCCTAATAAATAATAAATATTTAATTAAATTTTTTGATAAATAGCCTCATTATTTGTTTACATGATTTATATATGAGATAAGAGTACGTGTTAGCTTTTGTAATTAAGTTTATGTTTTAGAATAGAGTATGTAATATTCTCAATAATATTTGTAAAGAAAAACATAAACAGGTCCTATATGTGCCATATACATATATTTCAATTAATATGGAAAGCGAGTGCATGTTTTTAGCAATACTACTATTGGATTTTAACTTAAATGCGTGTGAGTGTAAAATAATATAATTTGCATAGAGAAATTATGGGGTTCTTCTCTAAAGAAGTTGGTACTCCACCCCATTTAGAGCATCTTTATGGGCGTTTTACGTTATAACTAACGTGGTTCAAACAATGGATCTGCGACAGAGAAACTACGGGTTTTGGGAAACACTCGTCGCTACATCTTTCTTTAATCAAACGATGCATCGCACTATGATAGTTCAGCCATGAGTTACGTCGTTGTTTGGGGAAACTCACCCCTGAACTCATCTTGAACCAATCAGAGCATTCAGACAGACCATGGTCTGAATCTGCATGAACACTGTGTCTCAATCAGATGCACACTATTATTATGTTAATGCTTAAGCATATATTGGAACATGATGATGATGAAATGGCTTTAAATCTGTGGTGAACTAACCATTTAAAACAATTATAATCAAGTATTAAAAACCCAGTGGGTTTTCATTCCTCCTCCATCACCACATGTGACCAAATCAGATTTTATTTGACTTATTACAAACTGCATTGTTTTAAAACAGAAGCTTACAATTTATAAAAAGACAGACAAAAGGTTATTTTGGGTCTCAGCGAGCTCAAGTCATTGCAGCTCACCTTTTCGAGTGACCCGGTCTTCTCATTGGTCTTGTCAGGGAGGCTGTTTCCAGAGTCTGTGCTAATCAGAGAACCTCGAGAGTCTGCGTGACGCACAGAGCCGATGTTTTGCGTGGAGGTGTGAGGAGAGGCTACACACACAGAAAAGCTATATCATTTACATAAACATCTTCTGAAGATCTCAACAGCGGTTGAAAGGCCTGAGCTGTGTGTTTATGATTCCGTCAACACTTACCAGTTCCTGAGATGACCCCAAATACATCTTTATGTAGGCTGTTGTCGAGATTACCAACAGGCTTTTGGGGCGTAGCGCTAGGGATGCTGGCAAGATGTTCATCTCGACCATTCTGAGGAAAGCAAAAATAGAGTTCAACCTACTATTTCAGATGGCATGTGTGGTGAAAGGTCTGAATGATACACTGGTGAAGAAAACAAAGTTTATAAAGACGATTCACCTGGTTGGTGTTAAAATTAGATGGGTCTCTCACATTTAGTCTGTGAACGTTCTCTTGTAGTAAGCCAAACAAGGGTAGATAAAGCGTCGCCAACCTGGCCTGCTGACTCTGTACGTAACACACACATATAGAACAATTAAGTGATTTACATGCTGTCATGACACCTTTTTTTGCTTGTTTGTGTTGTGTTGCGCTGTGATTGGGAACTTGAGTCTCTTCCCTAAAAAAAAAACTATAGGTGCTGTTTACACCTGGTCATTTAACATGTTTTTTATGATCTGATTTGTGAAATTGATTCTACAATCCCAAAATATATACAAATTTAACTAGGTTACGTTGACTTAAAATGCACTGTATCTTGAGCTTATTTAAATTATTATTTTTACAGCTACAGTGCTCAGCTTAAATGAGTACTGGCAGTAGTAATATTTTATACATTTCTCAGAGAATATAGACTAATATATTTTGGTGCAGTTTTATTAAATTAAATAATATTAATTCGGTTTTGTTAAATAGTTACATCCATTAAGAGTATAAGATTTAGTATAAGGCAATAGCTTTAGAAACAAAGAAAATACATTTGTATAGATCACCAGCTGTCACGATCACCAGCGATCTAACCACCAGAGGTCGCGGAAAAACACTCACACTCACATAGGACTACAAATCTTGATTTTTTTTATATACTTTATTTTTGTTTATCTTTTTTAAAGGAAAAAACTAGGGAAAAATACAAATAATAGATTAAAAAATAAAATAAAATAAATAATAATAAAACACCATAACTTAAATGAACAGTTGACTGGTCACATATTTCCTTACAGGTTACATTAACAAATACATATAGAAATCAGATTACACTGTCTAAAGGCATAAGTACAATCCATTTCTCCCAATATTGCAGGTATTTGTCCATTTGTAGTTTTAGAGAAAAAGTCATCCTCTCCATATTTTGAACATTAGATATGATATCCAACCATTCAGATTGTGTAGGGTTTCCATTTGTAGCCTCTTTCAAGTCACAGTTTTCTTACTGGTTGCTAGGAGTATTTTTAATAAATACTTGTCTTTTACTGTTAAGTTGGCTGCAATATTTCCCAGATAAATTATTGTAAAAGAAAAATCCATATCATCTCCAAAAATATTTCGTATTACTTGCATTATGTCTTGCCAGTATGACTGAATGGATGGGCAACTCCAAAATATATGAAAGTGGTTTGCCAAGTCTTCTCCACATTTTCTCCAGCAATGTCCCCTTTCCTTCTCCTGTGTTTGCATGCATGTTAACTTGGTGGTTATAAAGTATCTGGTAAGATTCCTCCAGCAAAAATCTCTCCACATACCAGAGCTGGAAGAGGTGGCCTGTACTGAGCAGATATTCAACCAATCTTCCTCTGAGATAACTAGGTTGGATTCTCTCTCCCATAATAGTCTGATGTCATTTGTTGAGTCTTCAACTAGGACTACAAATCTGCTGGTAAATGGACTACAAGAACCAGTCATGCTCCACACACACTACCGGTTCCAGATCCTGACTGATTGCATACACACAGCTGATGCTGCTCAAGTACAGATTACACGCACATTCATACAGCTCACTCATTGTTGTTAGATGTGCCAGATTAATTAAGACCTCAACGTACTCCTCGACAGACCGTGCTTCCTGACGAGGACGCATGAATTTAATACCCGCTGAATCCATGTTGTGGCTGAGTCTTTTCTAACCAGGGGACGTGACACTGACAACAGAGGTGCAGATCCACATGCAGGTTTATTAGAATGGTCAGGCAAGCAGTGGTCAATACAGGGGCAAACCGATGTATAAGGGCAATCCAGAGTCGTAGTCAAAATAATAGGCAGATGGTCACAAGGCAGGCAGCAAACAGGATTAAACAAATAAACAAGGCTAGGATCAAAAACATGGAAAAAACAAGACAAAGGACAAAGTGGATTCAGCGGGTATTAAAATCATGCGTCTTTGTCAGGAGGCACGGTCTGTCGAGGAGTACGTGGAGGACTTCAATAATCTGGCACACCTCGAAAAAAAAAGGATTTTTTAATTATAAAAAAAAAAAACATTAAGGTAAATATTATTAGCCCCCTTAAGCAATTTTTAAATCATTATCCAATGTATATGTTATACACTAATATTTTTATCATTATACAATGACTTGCCCAATTACCCTAACATGCCTAATTAACCAAATTAACCTAGTTAAGCCTTTAAATTACACTTTATGCTAAATGCTAGTATTTAGAAAAATACCTAGTCAGATTTGATGTACTGTCATCATGGCAAATAAAAAAGTCAGTTATTAGAAATGGGTTATTAAAACTATTATGTTTAGAAATGTGTTGAAAAAATCTTTCAGTTAAACAGAATTTGGGGAAAAAAATATACAGGGAAAAATAATACAGGGCTTATAATTCTAACTTTAATTTTCTGCTCTTGCTGCTTCTCTAATTCTGCTCTTTATGAAAATTTAGAAAACTTCCTTAACTTAAAGTGTTAACTTAAAGACACTGACCTTTGAGACATAGCGATCGTCAAATGTGTGCTTGATCATCAGACTCTTGAGAACTTGAATGGCAATTTGACGGACCTCCCCAAACTCCTGAAGTGCCCCGCACACCTCCCTCAACAGTAAACCCACCAGAAAGTGATTCCTGCAGAAGTCATCGGTCAAAGAGTAGTCCAACTGCAGATCTGAAACAAAGACAAAAACAGCAAGAAGATTTTAAGCTAAAGTTAAAATTGTGTTCGCTCCAAAACTACATTAATAAGGCTGCATAACAAAACCCAGACCATTACTTCAGAAAGTATGCTTTTAGTTTAACATTCTGGTACTACAAATCCCTATAACACACACAAACAAGATGATATTTACTAAATATGACTAAAGAGCCAATTGACAGACATTTATTATAAAATAAATGTGAACAGTATTAATCACCAAAGCATTCAATCATCTGGAGTGATGAATGAATTAGCTTATTGCACATCAGCATAGGTAAGACAGACCGAAGTAGACTTATTAAACACCAGGAACGAAACCTTCATGACAGTTATGACACTGAAGATAGACGTGGACGTGGCATTAACACTAGACTAGACATACAAACATAGTTCAGTCACAGGCAAGCAGGACTGCTCACCTACACTTCTGGCATGATTCTCCTTAACGTGACACAGAAAAGCTAGCACACATAAAAGAAAGGCATGGCAGAAGACAATCATATAAGCAACAGATACAGAAAGCCCAAAGGACAGAAGCAGCAGAGAATGGAAGATGTCTATGGAGTCTAATTTTTTTTGATGAACTAGTTAACCTTTCAAGAGAGATGTCAGACAATTCCTTAGCCTATTTTAGGAATGGAATGACGTGAAAGACTGCTGTATGATTACCTTGAAACCTCTGAATGCGGCCCTTTCCAAAAGGCATGGGCAGGTTGAGGGGGACGTAGTGCTCATGATTACAAGCCACCCTCAGAAACTCAAACTTGAACTCATACAGCGTCTGCAAGAGACAATCACATATTTCATTCATTCATTTATTTTTTTTCGGCTTAGTCCCTCATGTATCAGGGGTTGCCACAGCAGAATGAACCGCAAACTATTCCAGCATATGTTTAACACAGTGGATGTCCTTCCAGCCACAACCCAGTACTGGGAAACACCCATACACTCACATTCACACACACACACACACACACACACACACACACACACACACACACACACACACTTATACACTACGGCCAAATTAATTTATTCAATTCACTTATAGCTAATAACTTTGGACTGTTGACGAAACCGGAGCACCCAGAGAAAACATTTATCAACATAAAGAGAATATGCAAACTCCACACAGAAACGCCAACTGGCCCAGCCGGGACTCGAACCAGCGACCTTCATACTGTGAGGTGACAGTGCTAACCACTGAGCCACCGTGCCACCAACAACATATTTTTATATATTATATTAATCTAAAAAACTCTATTAAAAACTAATTAAGAACTTTCTGAACTTTCATGAGTGTTTTGGATGTATTTAAGCTTTTTGGATGTATTTCAACTCAAAAGTATATTAAAAAAAATCACCAAATACAGGAAAGTGTTAAGTAACAGAATATACAATAATATTTCACAATATTACTCTTTTAATGTATTTTGATTTTAAAAATTCAGATCTTTCCTACCTCAACATTTAAACAAATTTGATATGATATGATATTATATGGTGATGCGGTGGCGCAGTGGGAAGCACGTTCAAAAAGGTCGCTGGTTCAGTTGACATATCTGTGCGGAGTTTGCATATTCTCCCCGTGTTCTCGTGGGTTTCCTCCGAGTTCTCCAAATGACTTGGTGAAAGTGAATTGGGTATGCTAAAACTGACCATAGTGAGTGTGTGTGGATGTTTCCCAGTGATGGGTTGTAGCTCGAAGGGCATCCGCTGCGTAAAACATATGCTGAACAAGTTGGCGGTTCATTCCACTGTGGCGACCTCAGATTAGTAAAGAGACTAAGCCGAAAAGAAAATTAATGAGTGATATTATACTATATTAATAAAAAAAAAAACTCACTGTAAAATTCACTGTTTTCTGAAGTTTCATGGGTGTTTTGCATTTATTTACATTTTTAAATCCCATGTCAACTCAAAAAAAAATTCACTGAAAAAACATAAATCACAAAATAGAGGATATTATTATTTAATATTATTCATTCATTCATTTTCTTTTAGGCTTAGTCCCTTTATTAATCCGGGGTCACCACAGCGGAATTAACTAACTTATCCAGCACATGTTCCACGCAGCGGATGCCCTTTCAGCTGCAACCCATCTCTGGGAAACATCCATACACACAAATTCCCACTCATAAAAGTACGGACAATTTAGCATACCCAGTTCACCTGAACCGCATGTCATTGGACTATGGGGGAAACCGGAGCACCCGGAGGAAACCCACGTGAACACGGGGAGAACATGCTCCACACAGAAATGTCAACTGAAACAGCCGGTGCTCGAACCAGCGACCTCTTTACTGTGAGGCAATTGTGCTACCCACTGCGACACCATGCAGCCCTATATTATATTATATTATATTATATTATATTATATTATATTATATTATATTATATTATATTATATTATATTATATTATATTATATTATAATTATATTATATTTGAGCATGAGACAGCTAATAACAACAGCTCTTGATTCTGAATTACAGATAAAGATTTAAGCAGTTCATATAACTATAATATAAATAGTTCACCATGTGTACCTTAGGATCTCCAGGAACAAAACAGGTGATGTAATTGTTTATCTGCTTGAAGACAAATCCTCTGTCCATGAAGGTAAAACAGCGCTGTGAGACAGTGAGAGAAAACACTGTTAATGATGAATTCAAATGGTCAAGAAATGCATGAAAGTCAAATCAAGACAATTCACAGCTGCTTTATGTATGTACCTTTATAAAGACAGCCAGGCTGTGGTTGGCATTGCGGGCAGCGTCCAGATTGTCCTTGTACTTCTGGGTGATGTGAGGCATCAGCATGTTCACCAGCGTCTCCACAGCATGATGGAATGAAGCTGTGAATCGCTGGTTTCTGGACAGCTAAACATGCAAGAACAAATTATGCAAGGAACAAGGAAAACTACTACAGTAATTCAACACCTACTACAACACACAAAATCCATAGATAATAACAGCAGTGCTCAATCCTGTTACTAAAAGGCCATTATACTGTAGATTTTAGCTCCAATACACTTTGCTGGAACTTTCCAGGGCTGCATTTCCCAAAAGCATCGTAAGGCTAAGCACAGTAGATTGTACATATGACTGTGCGACTAACATTAATATTGCATACAATCTTGTAAAGTAACATTATATTTTCAATTGGATCTAATTCATTTAAATCACATTTTAAGCCTTATAAATATATATATATTATTTTTACAAAATTACTCCAAAAAACAAAACAAAACAAATAAAAACCATAGAGATTCAGTTTGGCCCTGGTCATCAGTGTCAACATTCAAGATCATACAACAAGTGCTCTCCCTCTTTCTTGCATCACTCGCTCTCTCTCTTTACTGTCATGTAACACTGGAAATATAAATATTATTGTACTTGCTTTGCTCCTGACACATCTAACCAAACTACAAACATGCCATTGATATCTGTGAGAAAAGAATTTGTGCCTTACAGTGTGTTTGTGCCGCTACATACTCAATCCTCTCTACAATCTTCACTTATCAGATCACAGCAAATATGTGGGCATGAATATTGACTTTAAGTGAAGTTTCACGAACTAATTTAGCTTTTTTTTCATTTCGAGTATGTGATATAATTGATCGCGGCTGGTCTCTCATCTGTAATCATTAGTAAGCCAATCAGATTATTCTAAACTCACTATAAATAGCCCATCAAGCATTACTCGCTTATCTTTGTTTTTGAAGAATCCCCCATCAAACTCATCTCCTCCTTTCCTCCTTTCCCAGGGGAAGCTCTCAAATATTGTACCTGATCTTGTACCCACTTGATGCTCATTGACCAGGCAGGAGCCCTGGGCTCAATTATCTCCAATCTCAGGGTTCCCTTTCAGGACAGCATGCCAAATCTGCTATTATTATCAAGTGTTACATGCCAGGACTTATTTGGTTATTTTATTTATTTTTGTGTCTCATCATGTGTTTCTGTTTGTCACCCAGTCCACTTCTGTGCTTGCTCCGCCTACACATCTCTGATTGGCTGTTTCACTTGTTCTTGCTGCAACCAATCCCATGTCTCCTGCTACCTGATTGTCACCACTCTGCCCAAGCTCCAGCCAATCCCTGCATGCCACCTGGCCTTTAAAAGGTCTTAAGTTTGCTAGTTCAGGAGCAGATTCTCTGACTTTGTTGACACTTTGCTCGCTTGCTTGATTGTTGTATTTTGGCTTGTTTATTCGGTTGATTTGTTAGTGTTTGATAGTTTGTTATCCCCATTTAATAGTATTGTTTGTCTTTATATGATTTACACTTTGTTGAAGTTTGTTACTGTCTGTTCTTACCTTTGTTTCGCCACATCTTCCCTAACCTCATGTTTTCCCTGTGAGTTTAGAAAGACTGGTAGGTACGTACGTCATGTGACATACATATCAGCATGTAGTTTAACATTTATCTAGATACACCAGGTAAGAGGGTGTGTGCCAACCTGTGTATTTTTGGTTTAATTGTTAATCAGGGGTCCGTTCTTCGTACGTGGATTACTCAGTTAGCTGGATTTGGATATTGACGATTTGACACGATCCAGGATCGTTTCGTTCTTCAAAGCTGATCCAAGAGTTGTCATAGCAACAGTTCTGCTAGGTCAAACCTGATCGGGAGCAGGTTCAATTCATATAAACAGGATTAGATCGGCTCAGTTCAAGCTAAGACAATACCGAAAGTATGTTCCGATTTATGATATTTTCTTACAGTAGTAGTTATATACACTTGGGATAAAAAAACGGCTACTATAATAAAGAAAATCTTTTCTAAATGTGGAACTAAATGCATTGATTTGCATTGAAATACATGATGAATACTCTTGACACATGAATGTGTAAAGCCTGCAGCTCACAACAAATGTGGAAGGTTATTGCGTGTCATATTTAACAAGCCGATTACTGCTAATTTGATGTAATTTTGCTCACATGGATAATTGAATATTAATCAGATGATGTCATTGGCTGCTGTTCCGTCAGCCAATCGTTGCATTGCTGATCATGATTTCGAGGATCGATAATCTGTCCTTCACAACACACGCAGCGATCTCAGATCAGTTTATCCAGACATTCTAATCTGATTTGCGAACTTGTTTGAAGAACCAAATTAGCGAGAGATCAGTTATCAAGATTAAAAGATCCGGGATCTGCCAAATCATCTTAGATCATTTATGCGAGGTACGAAGAACGGACCCCTGTGTAGATAGGACATCATTGACGTTGAAGATTTCTTTTTCATATCTTTTGTTTATTAGAATAGATTAGAGGGGATTTGTTGTGAATATTAGTAAGACTGTTTGGTTCTTTTATTTAGCGCCACCCATAGCCAGTCTTTCTAACATTTTATTGTTTATTGTCTTTAACCTTGTATATATTGTAAATACCTCACTCACTGATTCACCCTCACCTTTTTGTAAATAAATCACTTATTTTTCAACGTATTCTTGCTGTCCATCCTTACTTTTTATCACAATTGGTTTTTGAGTTTTTTGCAATTACCAATTTCTCTGTTAAATGTGCAACCCCACTCCCCTAGACAAAAAGGGGTTGTAACACAAGCAATTTCTAAGTGTTGTGGAAATATAAATTTTTATCATCTAATTTCAAATTAACAATAATCTACGTATAACTAAAAAGTTATATTCTCTGGTTTTTAATTATATAATTTCATTAACATCCCAGCTAGGAGGGACATTTCTGATTACAGGCTAAGCCAAAGTAATGCAAATTGTCAGTTTCACAGCATGGGGTGTCTATTGTTTTCTCTTTTCAATCAAATGGTCAGGCGGTTTCTGTCTCCAGAACATGATGAGATTAGACCTGAGAAGCAGTTTACCCTGCCGACCACAACACTTGATTTGCATACTTTGTTTAGCTATGCCCCCTCCTCCTAACAGGACAATATAGACAGGACATCTTAGACTAATTCAGACTTGTGTGAGACTTGTGAGAGACTCGTGAAAGAACTTGCAGACTGCGGACCTCTAGTAGGCTCTTGCAGACCCATGGACATCTAAAAAGACGCTGTATGACTGCAGATTAACCAACACGTCTCAATAAAGGAATTCTGCTTGTTCTGAGTCTCCTGGACTGGGTTCTCTTCTCTTTTCATCTCATTTATTTATTTTTTTACAACAACTTGGTGCCGTGAGCCGGATAGAAACTGAAATCATCAAATTCTCAACAATTTGCCACAAAAGACTGAAATCCACCTGAAATTCAACTTGAACCTTCAAGATCAAGGAAACTTCTTCAGACGGAATCTTCAGCTTAACGGCAATTTGAAGTCACTCAGCGGACGTCACAAATTCTCAACTATTTGCTGACTGCAACCCTGATGAACATTGAAGTTACCTGAATACAAAGATCAGATCACTCCAGACTGAATCTTTTCAGCTCAACCTCGATTTGGTGAGTTTCACTCTATCAAAAGAACCATACAGACCAGTCTATACACATGGTTATTCTCTGCTCCATCAGAGAAAAGTTAACAAACAGCTGCAGGGTTTGTTTAACAAAAAGCTATCCTCTATTTCAATAGAGAAGTAACAGTTTATCCTCTGTTCAGACAGAGAAGTAAAGCCTTACGTGCTATTTTTTTCTTTTAAAAAGTTATCCTCTCTTTAGAGAAGTTAAGCCTTACGTGCTATTTTCTTTTCTTTTCTTTTGTTTAACCTCTGTTCAACCAGAGAAGTTTAAGTTTAGCTATACAAGCTAACTGATGTTATCTCTTGTTCAGGCAGGAAGTTTTAGCAACATGTGCTAATATTGTTACCCTCTGTTTCGCCAGAGAAGAAATTACTACACTTTCATCTGAAAAGTTTTAGTATTTTTACTTTGTGATAATAAGCTCACAAAATGTTCAGATAGAATACAAGACTGATCACTACAACTGAAAAAGGTGGTTTAACATCTCCTTTATTGTCAGATCAGGATTTCAAATCGCTGCTACGACAGCACATGGACTCAATAACAGAGTCAGTCAGACTAAATTTGACAAAGAAATTTAGCATTGACCCAGATGATGTTTGGACATTAGATGAATGCAAGAAAGTGCTTGATGCATGCATTCGCAAAAACAATGTAAAAGGCATTATCTGCTGCTACAGAGAATTCAATTTATCTCGAGCTAAACAACAAGCTCAAGCTAAATCAGAATTTGAAAAACAGATCCAAGAGCTTCATGCTAAGATAACCTCATTAACAAAACAACTGAACCTCAAGAAATCAAAAACTGACATTGAGGAGGTTAGTCAGCCTGATAATAAACATCCTGACTTACAAATTGTCTCTGAAACAGACATTCCCATCCAGTCAGCAAATGATTTACCTATAGGTTCAGTGGAGGTTTGTGGTGCCAGAAGATCTAAGAGAACTGAGAGTTCACACAACAACACTTCTGTTGTTCAAATTCAAACAGTTTCCAGAACACTAGGACCTAGAGAAATAGACAGATTATCTCAAAGCTTACCATCAGCACGCACACATTTTTCAGAGTTTAGCAGAGCACTAATCAGCAAAATGCGTCTTTATGACATGTCATTAACAGAAGTCACCCAGCTAATGTCTCAAATTCTCACTGAATCTGAATTCAACAGTTTTGAGCATACTGTGACCTCTAAACTACAACATGCCAGTAAGGATGATTTGAGAGAGGGTGTTTTGAAAGCTCTAAAGAACATTGTTGGCCCAAAGATCGACTGGTCAAAAGTGACTTGTTGTGTGCAAAGGAAAGATGAATCTGTGAATGAATTCACTGAGAGATTTTGTCAATCCGCCATAACTTACAGTGGATTAGCTGATAATTCGGACAGTGTGCTAGATGATAAGGGACCCCTAGTCCGCATCTGGTCAGATGGCCTTGCAACTGAATACAGAAAAGCTTTGCCATTTCTTAACATCACCTGGTCTTCCACCACTCTCAGAAATAATCTGAACAGTTTAGCTTTGTGGGAAAGAGACTCTTACATCAAAGACAGAGTCAGATTTGAAGCAGCTGCCACTAAGGTCAACACAGAAAAGACATCAAATCACAAATGTCTTAGGAAAAATATCTGTTGTCATTACTGTGGAAAAAAAGGACATTGGATGAGAGAGTGTAGAAAGAATAAAAAGAACTTTAAAGAGATGAACAGGGTAAATCAACTTCTGAACAGTTTGCTAAATGCCCTCAACATACCCCTCCCCTCATCACTAAATCCATTGAGCTGTCCACAAAGATGCTAACCATTTTTTGGCTGTAAGTGCTTAATGTCCCAGTTCATTTACAATTAAGATGAAAGACTCTTTGTAAAAAGACACAAAGGAAACTTCTTCCTTTGTATTAGGGAACTCTGCTTAAGTCCACTTACAGCCTTGAATGTGTTTAACACATTTTCCAATCACCACCCATTCAATGTTATGATGTCTGATAGGACTGATATTTATTGAATGATAGTTTGTGTCTCACATTTTAAAGTTTGCCCACCACACTCAGGGACAGAACAGGACACACAAACCAGTGAGGAGCCCAGGGCAGAACTGAAAGCAACAGGCTTCAGGGGCCGCACCCTGTGGTGAAGACTCCCTTTTTCCCCATTTATCCTCACCTCACTGTTTTATAGGTGTCATAACTTTAAGATTAGGAGACAGAAAATACACAACACTATACGATCACCAACTTAACACAACCACTATACGATCACCTGAATAACTAGACACATGAACTGTATGATCATACAAGTCTATGCATGAATACTGCTGGTCTGCTGTTTCCTTGTTTTCTTGTGTGCAGGTAAACACATAAACACTGCATCTTCTCAAGAAACACTCTAAACTAGAACATCACTACGGAGATCCAGGAATGACAGGAAGTCATCAGATCAACTCTGTGCTGGAGAAGAACCACAAGAAACACACCTCACAAAAGACTGAACACTATTCACAAGCCATGGACTTTCAGAAGATCTGCAGTTTAACTACATGATTTTTTGTGTCATCATGTAGGATTTATGACATTACAACTGATTGTCATAAACGTGTGAACAGTTTAGAAATCTACACTTACATCTATGTAGATATTGAAATGACACAGAATAAGTTAAATGTGCCTGTAACTTTTTTCAAGTTACATGACTAGAAGATGGGGCTTCTGTTATCAAACAGAAGCCATTGAATGGTTTTAGGAAAGCTTACAAATTTATATTTTTTTGTGAGAGTTTTTAAATAACTCTCAAAGGGGGAACTGTGGAAATATAAATTTTTATCATCTAATTTCAAATTAACAATAATCTACGTATAACTAAAAAGTTATATTCTCTGGTTTTTAATTATATAATTTCATTAACATCCCAGCTAGGAGGGACATTTCTGATTACAGGCTAAGCCAAAGTAATGCAAATTGTCAGTTTCACAGCATGGGGTGTCTATTGTTTTCTCTTTTCAATCAAATGGTCAGGCGGTTTCTGTCTCCAGAACATGATGAGATTAGACCTGAGAAGCAGTTTACCCTGCCGACCACAACACTTGATTTGCATACTTTGTTTAGCTATGCCCCCTCCTCCTAACAGGACAATATAGACAGGACATCTTAGACTAATTCAGACTTGTGTGAGACTTGTGAGAGACTCGTGAAAGAACTTGCAGACTGCGGACCTCTAGTAGGCTCTTGCAGACCCATGGACATCTAAAAAGACGCTGTATGACTGCAGATTAACCAACACGTCTCAATAAAGGAATTCTGCTTGTTCTGAGTCTCCTGGACTGGGTTCTCTTCTCTTTTCATCTCATTTATTTATTTTTTTACAACAGTGTGAACTCTTGAAGTCAAACACTTTAATAAGTAGATCCATTTACAGACAGATTTCTCTTTTCTCTGTAATACGTGTGGTAGTGGAGTATTATAATAAGCATGTGCATGTGAGTACAGCATGGTGCCAATACCAATAGCTGTCTCCCACAGTAAATTTTGTAAGCTGGTGTTCTGAGAGTAGTGTGCAATCGTGTTCACCTTGACCTTGCCACTTTCCATCAGGTACTGTGCCATTGACTTCACCAGGGCTTCAAAAAAATACCATGAATACTGAAACACAGGAGTCAACATTTTAATAACAAATACATCTCAGTACTAAATTCATGAGATCGAAAACTATTAAAGCATAATGTTGTTTGCAGTTTACCTTGAGAAGCTTGTTGCTGGTTAGAAAGTCGGTTGAAGGTTTTAAGATGGACGTCATGGCTTTGGCCAGCTCTTCGTGCACAGTCTTACTGTTACCGTTTGAATAGGACTCTGTTTTAAACACATACTGGAATAAAAAGAAGAAAACCCATGTAAACCAAGTGTACTCTGGTAACTGGAAAAAGTGTGATAGCATATATGGACCATTTTAGAGCTCGGCTTACCTTCACATATGACCTCAGGTAGTGTTCAAGGCCTTCCTCATGGCACTGGGCAACAATGTGGACCATGACCCTTCAGGACACAGACGGACAACATAGAGAGCATGAGAAACACAGAAAGAGAAAAATCTCATGTTCTAAATTTGCCTTCGGTTTCTCACCTAGTGGTGTTTACAGCCACATCCTCGTTAGTGGCGCTGGTCAAAACATGAATCATTTGGTTTAAAATAGTGGGCAGGAAGTTGATCATAACATGACCCTCCATGGCATGAAGACTCTAGTGATGTAAATGCAATGCTTTGTCATTAAGCTCTCCATGATGATAACAGTTAAAAGCAGAAGACACCAGTTTCTCTGTGCTCACCTTGAGGTATTTGACGAGCTCCCCCTCAGTTGGACGAGGGGCACCAGACTGCATGGTCTGGAAATGATGGAAAAAATTGTGCAGGTGTTGATCCTGGGGAAATAATGGGAAATGTTTCAATTATTGACTGCTTCCACTTTTAACTACGCTGCCTGACAAGAGTCTTGACGTCAATCCCAGTTTTAAGAGCAACAAATAATAACTTAATTATTAACTGCATCCAAATCATCACTAATACTGCAGAAGACCTATTAGAGCCGACATGGACCCAAGATTCTCACAGAAATCAGTCAAGTTTGGTGAAGGAAAAATCATGGTTTGGGATTACATTCGGTATCAGGGTGTGCGAGAGATCTGCAGTGGATTGCAACATCAGCAGCCTGTGGTATCAAGACATTTGTGCTGCACATTACATTACAAACCACAGAAGAGGGCAAATTCTTCAGCAGGATAGCGCTCCTCATACTTCAGCCTTCCATTCAAAGTTTCTGAAAGCAAAGAAGGTCAAGGTGCTCCAGGATTGGCCAGCCCGGTCACCAGACATAAACATTATTGAGCATGTCTGGGGTGATATGAAGAAGAAGGCATTGATGAACATTGATGAACTCAAACACAAATCTTGGGAGTCCTGCAAGAACGATTTCTTTGCCATTCCAGATGACTTTATTAGTAAGTTATGTGAGTCATTGCAGTGATGTATGGATGCAGTCCTCCAAGCTCAAGGGAGTCATACACATTTTTAATTCTTTTCCCACTGCACCATGACTTTTGTCTAAGCAAAGTCAGACCTTGCTGTCCGAATTAAATAATTAAAATGATCATAAAGGCATGATCATATTTTATTTTGGTAAAGTAAGCATATTTTAGAGGCCTCTGCCTTTCATATAAGCCACTTCTGATACTAAATAAACAACTAGAAGTCAAGTTATAATTTATTGTTCCTAAAACATGTATAAGTGACAAGACTTTTGTCAGGTAGTATATACATTAGCTCCAATTTTGGCCTGTTTACAAGATGTAAAATAAGTCTTTTGTGTCTCCAGAATGTGTGAAGTTTCAGGTCAAAACATCCATCAGATCAGTTATTTTACCCTCCTGAAAATGTACTGTTTTGGGTCAGATGGAATTGTAGGTTTTTTGCGCCTGTGCTTTTAAATGAAAATGAGCTGTTTCTCCCCGCCCACTCTTATAACATTTTGCTTCACAAAAGGATAACCAATGTCGGATGTCAGAATAAACACAGAAAAATAACACACAACAACTCAATGAAACATTGACATGATGAACTCACAGTCACAAATATCACAGAGATAACTGATGAATGAGCCACACAAAATGCTGATACAATGATCCCTGTGTGCTCACACAAACAAAAGCACACACACTCTTGCAGCAGATGCGATAGGATGGCAACAAAGAGTTAAATATGCTGTCGAAATGAGATTCATTATAAATCATTAAGTTACTGTACCAGATAAATGTGATTTAACGTCCACAAACCAGGAATACAGTTGTGTGATTAAAGCATCCTCATTTATAGTTTCTAAATGCTTTAAAAATACAAAGTGTAATGTTTACTGCTTTAATTGCTGGGGGTTTTTTTTCTCCCAAATCTCACGCTGCCCTAACTCAAGGGTAATGTGAGAGGGAGTTTTTTTGGCCTCTCGCTCCCCAAATGTATTTATTTCATCTTTCTAAATGCTACCTCTCTTCGACCTGTCTTTCCCTAAATGTGATGTTTGTGTATAGTTGAGGAGTTTCTATTTTACTACATGAAAGTGTATGTGACAAATAAAGGCTCGATTGATTGATTGATTGATTGATTGATTGATTGATTGACTGATTGATTGATTGATTGATTGATTGATTGATTGATTGATTGATTGATTGATTGATTGATTGATTGATTGATCGATCGATTCTTGAAGTGCAGTTGAAACAAAAAGAGTTGAAACAGATTTTTTAATTCCAGTTTCTTTGCAAATATTGTCTTGTGGACATGTTACTTGTTGATACTTAGAAATAGTAATATGTGCCTTTTAATCAATATTATAATAATATAAGTGTATTATTTATTATATAATATAATAAGTGGATAGCGTTGCAGTTGCAGAGCATTTAAAAAGAGACTTCAATATCACTCCAATATGATAGTGGACAAACTATACCTACACACATTTCAGTCCAAACTGTTTCCAAAAGTTGATTTTGCATGATAGGTGCCCTTTAACATGCACTATTAATGTACATAAAGCTCTTCTAAAGCATTTTTTTTAGATTGTCTATGGTAATTAAACTTTGTATTAATTAATTTCATCTTGAATTTATTTAATGGACCTGAGCAAATACTTAACAATGAACAGTTGCATTTTTTTATTTGATAATATTAGCACAAGACGATTATATACTGTAAATAAATAACTGTTCATTGTTAGTTATTGCAATAACTAATGATAAACAACTGGAACTTATTGTAGTGATACTGGATCTAAAGCTAATTCTATCTAAAGTCTAAAGATTGCTTATGTAATCTGAACAACACTGATTTGTGAATGTTAATACGATCTTCTTTCCCAGGCTACATATATTTGATCAAAATCCAATAAAAAACAGCAATATTATGACATGTTATTTACATTCAGAATCTATTTTCTGATTTTTTTTATTTTATGTTTTTAAGTGAAATTTATTCTGGTGATGCGAGTTTTTTAATAGCCAGAGCAAATTTTTTTCATCGTAGTTAAAAAACACTTATTAATGATTGAAAGCAATAATAATTGATCACAACAGCAAATAATATTAGAATGGCTTCTGATAGATCATGAGACATGAGACTGGAGTAATTATTCTGGAAATGCTGCTTTGAATCAAATTAAATGCTATACACAGTCATATACCTGAGTGTATATAGTAGAGACCAGATGTGTGGATACTCTGAAGAGAGGACGTCCTCCATCCACCCACTTTATCTCTGGACTTGAGTGCTGCAAACACAACACACATAACAACATTAATGTTTAAATAGTTTTTTAGGTCATACTGACAGATTTCCCATTGAAAGACTATATTCCTGATGAAAGAGTCAAGTATTAGGTAGTATTTGTGTTCATGAGATTTCACTGAGATTTAAAGAGCTCCTTTACACTGACAAAGGCCAAATTATCTGAGCTATTCTATCAACATAGACTTTACAGATCTCCTTTCTCCTAGTTTTAATACACATTTCTGCTTGTTTTTATCATGACAACTCCTGCTACAATTTTAGTGCGTTTATGGTAACGATCATATTTAATGTATTTTTTCTCTGTGGATCAGACCTACAAACATTAATTTGGCTAGAACTACATATGTTTCTTGTGGAAATTTGGCAGAAATGTCTAAGACAAACTTGATTAATGAAACATAATTGTTTAAAAAAACAAAAAAAACAAAAAACAAAACAAAGACTTTCTAACTTTAAAAATAGCAATCTCAACATTGACTGTTACTAATAAGCATGATAATTAGCATGTTGTTTGCAATCTTCTAGCATGAATTGGCATGTTGCAAGCATTTATTTAGAAAATGTCAAAAAAACAATGTTTCTGTATAGCAATAAAACAGCTTAAACCAGCCTATAAGCTAGTTGGCTGGTTTTAGCTGGTCGACCAGCCTGATTTTAAAAGGGTTCTGGCCATTTCCAAGCTGGTTTCCAGCCGTTTCCAGCCTGGTCTTAGCTGGTCCGGCTGAAAAATTAACAGCTGAAACCAATTAAAACTACCCTAGTAGCAAAGAATTCTGGCCCAGATTTGGCATAAAGCTGGCACAGCAAGCATTAATCCGGCACTGGCATACAGCATGTGGGCCAAACATGGCCCGGGTTTGGCAGAGGTGGCACCGTCTTTAAGGCGGCACACAAGATTTGGGCCAGATGAAAAATTTGATAAGTGGGCCATGTGAGTTTGGCCAGTCTTGACCCACATTTAAAATACACTAAAATCATTTTTAAATAAAGAAAAAAAATTCTACCTATCAGGTCACTTTGAGAAAAAGCGTGCCCATAGTGTGCCTAAAGCGCATCACTCCATGGGTTTATCAATTTCATTGCAATCGTGACACACCAACCTATCTGGCCCAGTTCAGGCCCAGTTATGAGTTATTAACTTGGCTAAGACTTGGCCCAGATATGGTCTGTGTTTGGCCCTTGTCTGGAAGCCAGATTTGGTCCAGTCATGCACCGTAATTCACTGCGGCATGTGGGCCAAGCAAAACCTGATTGTGTGGGCCAGAGCTGGACCAGAGAAATTTTGCTATGTGGGTAGCTTGACCAGTTTGGTTTAAGCTGGACATAGCTGGTTTTGGCTGGGCTCCCAGCCTGGCTTGGCTGGTCAAGCTGGTTTAAGGTGGTCATCTCCAAGCTCAGGCTGGTTTAAGCTGTTTTTTTCAGTAGAGTTTTAAGACAAATGAACATATTTTAGCAAAAATTAGCATTTTGCTAGCAAAAGATTTTGCTGTTATGTTTCTTACTTTATAACATGTTTTAGCATAAATTGACATGCTGATTGCAGGATGCTAGTATCATGTTGCTAACATGTTTTACCATTCACTAGCATGTTGGTAGCAAGTTCTGAGTATGAATTAAGACAGTGTTTCCATGAAATAAATGTGATTACCCTATTTCTAGTATGAATTACCATGTTGCTAGCATATTTTATCATTATTAACATGCTGATAGAAAGAATTAGAATGCTAATAACATGTTGCTAGCATAAATTAGCATAAAGTTGTAGATGTCCAAATAGTAACACAAAGAGAAATAATGTTCCAATTACTGGACAGAGTGCACTGCAGGTTCACATTTGGCCAGCAAATGCCTGTAATCTCAAAAAAAGTTTCTGTTATGACTGCAGAGAAGGTTTACCTTGCTTACTCCCTCCTGGCAGCTGAGGTAACCATTTGGTAGGTTGGAAGCCACAGAAATGTGCTGCTCACTCATAACAACACGACCATCTTTAAGCAGAGGAAGCCAGGCAGAGCCCACTAACAGAGACACAGATGCAAACACATCACATCCAATGGCACTCATTGATTATACAACAAAAATGTAAATATAGATAAAATTACAGATAAAATTTCTAAATAAGTGCATTTCTGGAACCACAGTGCATACCGCAATTGTGTATTGTTCATTATTGTTCATATAGTCAATTATGCAGCATGCCGTACCTGGGGTCTCCACTATGTCCCGTTTCTTTGTGCTACTGTCACAGCTGATGTGGTAAAAAGTGAACAGCAGGTGATGCTTTTCATGAAGCTGTGTGGGCAACTCAATTTTTATCTGTAGGTCATACACAAAGACATATAACATTTTTTTATGAACTTAAATATACCTAAAACATGAGCAATACATTCGAAATATATGTAGGATTAAAAAAAAGAAATAATCCAGAAAAGTATTAATTATAAAGACCAAATACATACATTTGACAATACAGTGATAACTGTATAATTTTCAATATGTGACCATGTGGACCACAAAACTAGCGATACGTGTAAAAAGAAAAAAACAACAACTGAGATTTATACATCACTAAAAAGCTGAATAAGTATACTTTGTAAAAATTAGATAACATTTGGTTGAGATACAACTATTTAAATCTGAAAAATCTAAATATTTAGAAAATCCCCTTTAAATGTGTCCCAAATGAAGTGCTTAAAAATCACATTATTTAAAAAATATATTATTATATATTTACAACAGAAAATTGTAAAAACAGGGTACCCCCGGGATCCTCCAAATGAAATTCAAGGCTTTTAAAGACCTTTTTAAAACCCTTTTAAATTAAATTCAATGCCAACTCCGTAGCCATTCCGACAAAAGTATGAGAGGAAAATGTCAAATCTGTATAAATTTTGAACCTTAGAAAATAATTATGTACAAGTGGTCTGCTTGAATCAATTAAAACATTTTTTTTTTCAATTATCATTTAGAATTAATACATACGCAACAGCGTGTTCGTCCACCCAGTAGCGAATATGAAGGTCTAACTGCTTACTTTTCATCATCTTATTGAAACTCTCATCAAACATGACCACAGGTGGTTGGGGATGACGAGCAGTACTACACTATACTAAACGCGGTGTGTTTGGCACCCCTCATATGAGAGTCCAAAGCCGTTAACACCCATCGTCATTAGCTTAAAAGATTTCCAGCACCAACAGCAGTAGGCGTTTGACTTAAATGTAATTGGCATTCCTTGGCTACAGTGGATTAAACCGACACTTTCCCATTTTAGCCGATAAACTAAGCTAGCGACTATCTTGTTCTGTACCTCACTTGCCTAGTAACCATAGCGATTTCTGTTATGACATGGAGCGTGAGGTGCACTCAGCGTTACGCTGCATGATCTTTTAATTAGCCTACATTAGTAACAATGAACTTAATCCAAGGGAAAGCAAAAATAAATGAATAAAATAAGACCTTTGTAACAAAATCCAAGACTTTGTATACAAAATTCAAGGCTATTAAGGCCTTAATGTGGGATTTCAAATGTAAGACTTTTTCAATGCTTTTAAGACCCCGCAGGTACTCTCTAGCATTGAATAAAAATCAATAATTTTGACCCAAACAATTTAATTTTGGCTTTTGCCAAAAATATACCCATGCAAACTGGTTTTGTGGTCCAGAGTTTAAATACTGTATACATATTGTATACATTTTCTTATCTTATTATTATTTTCTGCTGCACCCCATATAAAATGTATGCCAGTGTCCCCTTGATCACCTCATCATAGAACTCTGGGTTCTGCTGGTGGTGCAGTACAGCTGCATAGGCATGTTTGGTAAAGACAGGCCCTCCTGGACGACCATAGATACACTATTCAGCAGAAACACACAAACACAACATAATTTATATAAAGAAATTACTCAGATTTCAACGGTAGAGAACATGAAAGAACAGAAAATACTGGGAAATGTTTTTTGTTTTCCAATAGAACTTGCCAAAAGCACTTTGTATATTAAATATAGCTTCTACTGTATGTCTGGAATAAACAATATACCTTTAAGGCTTGAGCATCCTCTTCATCCGACTCTCTGAATTCCACACATACTGCAATATTCCTCGCCTGAGTCACACGACAGAGAAGAAAATATGAGCCAGAAAAAAACACATACTGGTGAATCTGTAAGTGCAGTTTTTACGAGCTGCGTGTGCAAACACAGCCTTCATTAACCTGTCAATAACTGCTTGCACTCATCTTTCAAGACATTGAATTAGCTGATAATGCTAATTTACCTTGGCGAAGGACTTCTGGTTGTCATATTTGAGGTGTTTGGGATAGACGTAGAGATGATTGTTGTAGGTGGTGAAAGGCTGAGAGCACTTGGCGATACAAGGAACAAACTCCTCCACCTCCAACAGGACACCATCATTGGGCCCATTGCTCTCAAAAGGCCTCACTGGGATGTAGGACGGAGTTACACAATCTAGCCAATAGCAACAAGATAAAGGATCAATGAGCAAAGAGCATAATAATAAGGGTTAAAAACAAAAAGAAAAGAAGTGGATTATAGACTAGCTTGACATTGACAATTATTTTAAAGACGTACTAGCCATATCAGGAGGAACATTATCAATAGTCACATCCAGGTTTCCCAGGATGACAGGTAGTTTAGCCATCTTCTCAGGTCTGTGGACACAGATTCGACATAGGCTACGTCAATATCTATTGTATCTAGTAGTAGTAAACTTTATTGTCCTTGAAAGAAAATTTGTTATAGGCATTACCATACTGCTGCGAACATACAATAAAAACAATATCGAAAATACAGTAGTTGCAATAATAATAAGGATAATTAGGATAAACTTTTGTTAAATAAACCCACTGAAAAATACAAATGATTTCTTGTATTGGTTCAATCTATACTTAGGGACTTTATATCTCCTACCAGAGGGAAGCAGTTTATAATGTGAACGCAAAAAATGAGTTAAATCATTCAGAATCTTTTCCACCTGATTGAGGACACAATTCTCCTACAAAACTTGAGGATTCAGATATTCATCATGCCCAACAACAATCTTCCATCCTGTCCAGAAAGAAGGTGGTCATATTTGCAACGTCAGCTAGAATATTGAAGATATTCACTTGAATAAAGAAATGCTGAAATTTCAAAAGCTCACATTTACACTCACCGCCACTTTATTAGGTACACCTGTCAAACTGCTTGATAATGCTAAATGTAAATGTAACACAAATTTCTAATCACACATGCCTTGTTGATGCCAGAAGAATTGCCAGAAGTACCAAGTTAAGAGTTCAGACAGAACCATGCAGGGCCTTGTATTTAAGCATGAGGATTTTAAAATCAAAACGAAATCTGACAGGTAGCCAATGGAGAGATTCTTAAACAGGAGTAATGTGTTGTCGGATTTTAGTCGTTGTCAGAATTCTGGCCGCTGAGTTTTGGACATTGTAGTTTATTGATTTTACTTTTGGAAACGCCAGCTAGTAAGGCATTGTAAGAGAAGGATTCATGAAATGTTTTTTAATGTAAAAAATAAAGTCTTTACAGTGGACAGCACGTGGTGATCAAATGTTAAGATTTTTGTTAAATATTACCCCTAAGTTCTTTAATTTGGCCTGGACCTCCACCGTTGAGCCATCTAGGGTAATGTTAAAAGATTTAGTTTTACTTGGTTCAACATAACCTCTGTCTTGTTCGTGTTCAGGCACAGAAAATTTTGGGACATCCATTTTTTATCTCTAAGATACAGTGTTCTAAATGTGTAACAGCTGAAAGATCACCAGGTTTGGTGTGAATGTATATCTGAGTGTCATCAGCGTAAAGGTGGTACTTTAAACCTAGGGATCCCAGGAGATGACCAAAGTGATCTAATGTACAATTGTATTGAAAGCTCATCTCTCTTTAAGAGGACTAAAAAAAGTGTCCCTCTGAGAGGACCTACAAAACCCATTCCTATCAGCGGGACCATTCACAGCTGCAACAACACTGCAGAAGAACAGACTATTTCCATTTAAAATAAACCATTTAACCCGACTGAAACTACTGTGAAAGAATAAACACTAAACCCCTCAGTGAAGACAAGTCTGATGACGTAAAGGGTATACTGACTTCCTGAAATCTGCCAGCAGTTTGAAAAGATCCTCTTCCGAGAGTTTATTACTGTCTTGCCGATACAGCGCAGAGAAGCGAGCACTTTTATCCAGGGTCCCTGAGGCATCTTTAAACACAGGCCTGTGGACAAGAACAAAAACATGAAATATCGTGATTGACACAAAGCAGGCGAAAGATGAACAGAACATTTCCAGAGTGTTTTGGCTCACCGGGCTGCCCATGCGAAAGGCATCCTGTACTGGCCCAGTCTGCTGCAGGCCATTTTGGCGTTCTTCAAAACCTTCTGAGCAACCTGTAAAGCAAAACACACACAGTGTTCCCCACAACTCTCCAGAGATGTTTTATTAACAGTCAACTGGGCAGACAGCACGTTCCTGGCAGCCTTCAGGGGCTTTTGGTTGGTATCGTGGAGTGGATTTTGGCAGGACATCGCAGGGGTCATAGAGGGATGTGGTAGAATTGTTTGCAAGTTTATGGATGGTAAGCTCTGATAATCCTTCTACTTATCCTTGTAATAACTACTTATTGTTTTGATGGATAGTGTGTGTTTGGTTCTTCTGTTTTGTTTGTGTATATGAGCATTTATGTACACTGTTTTGGTTATGTGTGTGTGTGTGTGTGTGTGGGCTCATTGCCTTGCTGGAGTCGGAGCTCTTCATGTAGGGCTCAGCGCAGTGAGTAATGCCTCCCTGTAGAACTTTCTCTATTCGTGCAACCAGGAAGATGTCAGGGTGAGGACA